>NW_010182474.1:0-2436 GCF_000695765.1 Mesitornis unicolor | reverse complement strand
TTTAAAGTTGTTTTGATGTAATTTTAACAGATTTTTGACAAACATGCATTTCTTTACATAATAGATTTATTTAAAAAAAACCACAAACAACTATTTGAAAGGTAAGCCAAGTGTCATATGTTTTGCAACAAAGTACATTCTTGCCATAAATTGCTTGTAAAATTGAAGTGAGCTTTTAAAAAAAGTATTAATGAGTGCCAGACTTCAAGGTTGAAGGATGCACTGACCTTTGTTTGCTCCCCAAATTAATTTGAATGTTAAACATGAAGTCTAACTGCTTATTAAATTTGTACAACACAATTTTCTCCACTTAGAGACTGCTATTCAAAACTAGAAAAGATAAATTTGTTTTTATGTGTATACTGTGTGTATATACCCCATAATGCACACAGGTTCTCATTTATATCAGAAATACATGCTTTATTTCTAAAATATTGTTTTTATTTCTTTACCAGTAATTTATCAGGTGTCCTCTGACTAGTCAGGAAAATGGTTTAGGTCAAATGCTAAACCATCATGTATTATACTGTATGTAATGTACACAATGTTTACATTTTCTCCATATTTTTAGGGTATTTTCTCAACTATTTTATTTATTAAAAGGGTGGGGGGAGCTTGGCTCAGCGTGCTACTGGTTGAAAACTGTGTGGTGAGCTACATGTTTTTTCATTCAATGGATTTTAGACAGTGGTGTGTATATACCTTCTTCGGGTCCAGATGAACAGATACAACCAGTTTTTCATTTAACCGGGGATGTTTGGGCCTGATTCTCTTGTTGCTTGCGCTACTGTAAACCAGATGTGTCCTTGACATGATGTCAGCAACATTCATTTGGCATAACATCTGTGGAAGTGCAAGGAGAATCTCTCCTGTGGACATAAAAAGGATGAAGAAAGAATAAAACCACAGAACGTTGATGATGGAATAAATGTACTATTGTTTTTAATGATATTATTATTGATGTTTTTTAAGATATGATGTCATTTACATGTGGGAAAATACTGGACAGAAATATTTCCACTTAAATTTTGTGAATATGTGTGGTACGTATTTCTATGTATACGTACACACATATGTATATACAGAACATGGAAAAATTTAGAAGTGCACATTTTTAATATTTTCCTATTGAAATTAAATTGAAAATTGGAAATTGATATTTGAGAATTTCTTTTCTCAGTAGATATGCTTCCTTTCTTTTTTTTTAAATAAGACGATTACTGAGGGCTGCACCTTTGAATTCCCAAATAGTTGTCAAACATAAATATGGGACAAGCTGAACATACGTACATATATATAAATAAAATCCTATTGCTAAGAGCATTTTTAATGTTTATTTACAGTAGGTAAGTGTTTAGAAATTGCGACCTAAAGTTCATACTTTGTTGATTATACCTACTGTACCATCTACAGTTCTGTTTTAAGATAAAAGTTTGCCTGTTTCAAACATTGCTTTTCCCAAAGACAGGTATTATGCATTGTATCTATCTTTGATGAAACTATGGGAATATGTATACCAGAAAACAGTATTGAGTACTATAGCCTGAAAACATGACTGTGAACAAGAGGGAAGAGCAGTCACATCACATATAACTTCTTATATGGCAACGACAGTCTTGTAAAAAAAAATACTCCAAAAATAACATAAATACCCAACAAAGATAATCCAAAAGAAAAAAACAAAAATACACTTTTTATTTTGAAAAACAGAATCACAAAATCATAGAATGGTAGAACTTGGAAGGGACCACTGAAGATCATCTAGTCCAACCCCCCTGCTAGAGCAGGATCATCCAGAGAAGATCACACAGGAACATGTCCAGGTGGGTTTTGAATGTCTCCAGAGAAGGAGACTCCACAACCTCTCTGGGCAGCCTGGTCCAGTGCTCTGTTACCCTCATAGTAAAGAAGTTTTTCCTTAGGTTTAGGTTGAACCTCCTGTGTTCCAGTTTGTGATCATTGCCCCTTGTCCTGTCACTGGGCACAACCGAGAAGAGTCTGGTCCCATCTTCCTGACACCTGCCATTTGATATTTATAAGCATTAATGAGATCCCCCCCTCAGTCTCCTCTTTTCCGGGCTCTCTTATTGCCCCCTACAAATGCTGTAGCGAGGTGGGTGTCGGTTTCTTCTCCCTGGTGACAGGACAAGGGAAAACAGCCTCAAGTTGTGCAGGGGAAGTTTAGGTTAGATATTAGGAGGAGTTTCTTTACTGAAAGGTTTGTAAAGCACTGGAACAGGCTGCCCAGGGAGGTGGTTGAGTCACCATCACTGGAGGTGCTTGAAAGACAAGTAGATGTCATGCTTAGGGACATGGCCTAGTGGTGGACTTAGAGCTGGTTCGATGGTTGAACTTGATGATCTTAAAGCTCTTTTCCAACCAGAACCATTCCATGATTCTATGATTCTCTCAGCCTTTCCTTGTATGGGAGATGCT
>NW_010182473.1:1294-5435 GCF_000695765.1 Mesitornis unicolor | reverse complement strand
ACACACGAGTGGTGAGCGGTGCCACAGGCGCTGCTGGTGCCAGCTGCTGCCTGTCCTGTGCCCTTGTACCCTGGGCCACTTGGGGTGTGTACGGGGCTCTGTCAGCCGCCTCCTGGGCCTCTGCACCCCACAGCTTTGGCAGAGCACGGTGCTGGTTGGCCCCAGCTGCTCTCCCCACAACTGGAGCAGATCCTGCGTCCCCACCAACGGTACCCGCCGTTCCCAGGGCCCTGGGCAAGGCTCAGAGGGGAGGAGGGTTCAGCCCTGGGACAGTGGGTTCCCCTGCTCCCCTGACAGCCTGCCAGGCTGTGTGGGCAGGCGTCTGGCAGCCGTGAGACGCAGGGAGATGCTGCACACCCCAAGGAGCCTCCCAGAAACTGCGGCAAAATGCCCAGGTCCTGGTGCAGCTCGGCTTCCCGACCCTCATCCTATAGGCCCTGGGGCTGCATTTCTTCCCTCCCCACACAGGTTGTGGCAGAGGCTGCCACAGAAGTGTCCCACACCTGGAAAAGCCAGAATCACAGAAGCATAGAGAAGCCCAGGTTGAAAGGGACCCCAAAAGGTCGTCTTGTCCAACCATTCATGGGAAAGGGAGCCTAGATGAGTTTCTCAAACTTCTCTGGTTTTGGGGAGAGGGCAAAGCTGCTTTTTCCCATTACTTGTGGAGCACCTTGGGTCCTTACCTGTGCTGGTCCTGAGTGTCGGTCCTCCTGGATGCTTGCACAAGGATGCTGCTGGCTTCGGTACCTGGAAAGCTGGGGCAGGGGTGGGTGAGTTGGGTGAGCTCAGCCTTGTGTCCCCCCACAGCTGAGACCAGGCTGGATGGCTCCAGGTGCCTTCTGTGCCCACTGGATGCCGACCCTTTGGGTGCCTTTCTGAAGCCTCCAGGACCCTTGGGTTTGGGCATTGGCTCTGCATTGCTCCCTGGCTCCATGAGGAGCCTAAGGACAGCGGAGCAGCTTGGCCTGGGTCACGCCTGGCACAGAGAGGCAGGAGGGGACAAGCATTACCAGCATCAGAAGCCCCTGAGCAGGGCATTGGTCAGCCCAGCTGGCAGCTGAGCATGAGCTACCTGAGCCTATGCCACCTTTTTTTTGGGTCTGACCTGCAAGACACCCCCAAACTGCACTGAACTCTCAGTGAGTGCAGAAATGCTGAAGGCAAAGGAAGCGTCTCTCTGGAGAATGACCCTCTCTGTATGGTGCCCTGGGCCTGGCCCTGTGAAATCCAGATGGTCCCTAACCAGGATGGGGGGCACTCAGCATTACAGGGACAGCCCGAGGGCTGCATCCTATGAGGATGGAGAGGCAGGCAGCTGGATCCGAGTGGGACTGGATGGCTGCAGCATTTGCCATGCTGTATTTGGGGTCTGGGAATGCTCCAACTGCAGCTGGGACCCTGTGTCCAGCCCTGGAAGGGATGTGGGGACCCGGCAGATGCTGCTGGGTACCCGGATACCTGAGTTTTCCCTGACTCTGTAGGCTGTGTGTGGCAAACTTGAGCTGATGGATACAGCATCTTAAGGATGGGCAAAAAAACTCAGTGCTGCGTTCCCCTGGAAGTGCTGGAGCTGAGAGCATCTCCCTGGAGCAGGGCAGTGTCCACTGGGGGAGTGAGTCCGTGCGGACACCTCAGGATGCTGTCCTGTCAAGGCAGCCTGAGGAGAGGCGGGCGTTGAGCTTGGAGGAGGATTTGGGGCTTGCTGTGAAGGGTGAGTGGGCCAAGGGGCTGGAGGATGTGGGGGTCCTTCTTCCAGTGCAGTGGGGATGCTGTTAGTGCCATGCTGCAGCTCCAGTTGTGGTGCTGGAGGGTCTGGCCAGCCCGTGGTCCCTGGAAAACACCATTCAACCCACTCCAATGCACCATACACGTGTGCACGCCCTTGCACGTCTGTGCACCCTCATGCACACGCGTGTTCACGCATGCACAGACAGACGTGACGTGGCTTCCACAAGAGGATATTTGTGGGGGTGTCTTTCCTCCCTTCTGCAGGCCGCTGGGCCCGCTCCTGTCCCTGTGCAAGAGGGAAACCTTGCATGTTCGGTAGTGGGGCAGAAGGGAGAGCAACCCTCCTGCACCCAGAGCATCCCCCAGGAGCACGGATGTGCGTGCACAGCTGTGGACACATGTACAGAGGAGCCTGTTTGTGTGTGTGTACATGTACCTGTGTGCACTGTTCTCTGCTTGGTTGGCGTTTGGTGTCTGTGTGCCTCGGTTTCTCCTGGTGTTTAGCAATCCCAGTGATGGAATAAGTTAAATAGGGTTCACTGAGGGAGTTCTCTGGTGAGACTGAGGGGATCCTTGGTGATTTCTGCAGAAATCCTTGCAGGAAGTGTACCCACACCAAAACCCTGCAGAAGCTGCAGAATAACGAGGTGAACAGCTGATAAAATATCTGCCTGCGAGTGGGAACACGCAGCAAAAACAGACTCGGGTTTCTGGGGTTGGGGGTATGTGGGGAGGGGATGTTTCCAGATGTGGAGCAGCCCCACTGTTCTAGGGGGAGCCCAGCCCTGCCTGGTGCCCCCCATGGGAGCAGAGAACACGGCTCTGATGCTGGGGCTGCTGTGGGGATGGATGGAGCAGGACTCAGGGTAAGGGACAGCAAAGCCGCTGTCTGTGCTCACCTCCATCAGTGCCAGATACAAGAGCAAGGGATCACTGGGGGGGACTTTTTGGGAACAGCCCAAGGGCGCTCCCACCACCAGCTCTCAGCAGACAGAGGGGGTCTCCTGCCCCAAAGGAGGAGCAGCTTATGCTTCCTAAATCCCCAGGTGCTGCGCTCACCTTGCTCCACGCTCAGCGTGTGGAGGGACGGGCAGTTCCACAGATTAAAGGGGATTGCTGCTGTGTACCTAATCCTTAAACGGCTGCTGATGTCCCTGCTGGATCCTGCACATCCTCCTGTTCCCATCCTGCAGGATGGAGCTGTTGGGGTGGAAATGGGCTCCGTGCGAGCCACCCCAATTGCAGTGGGGGTACAAATGGTGCTGCTCCCCACTGCTTGCCATGTCCCATCAAGGCAGTTCTGGGGAGGGTGTCCCTCCAAGCATCCTGGGTTGGGGGCGATGCTTTGATGCCATGGGAAGGAGCCGTGCCTGGCAGGGGTGCTCACACAGCCCTGATTCAGAGCTGAGCTTTTATGTGTCCCACATGTTCAATTCTGCTGTTTCCCTCCAGTACTGGGAAGGAAGAGGGAAGCAGCACATTCCTTATAGCAGCTGCTGCCATGTGTGCACCCCCCCTCACCCACTTACCCTCACCCAAAAACCTTGCCCCCCCCCACCTAGACTCAGCCCAGCGAAGGTAGGGGCTGGGGAAGTGGCTTTATGTGAGCAATTTGCAGGGGTAGCGTGTGCTGGGGGCCAAAGCAAACAACGTGCAAGCCTGCAACAATTGCCTGCCTGCCTCGGGACCACCTATCGAGCACCACCGCTGCTCCTGCCTGGTTTTTCATGGCTTCCTGAGCGGCTCAGGCTGTGGTCGAGGGCCGGTGGTCCCTGCTTTACTGGGGAAACTGGTGCAAGGGGCTGTGAGCTCCCACCCTGCAGCCCTCCTGCATGGGCAGCACCCCCGGCCCTTCCCCTCTTCCCAAAGCACACGTGTGTTAGCGTGTGTTAACGTGTCTGCAGGCGTGTCAGTGCATGGTCCTGAGTGGGTGTGGATGTGCGTGGGAGCGAGGGGCTGGATCGTTTTGCCCCTCTGCTGTGTATAGGGGGTGGTGCACTGCATGCATGGGGATGGGTGGGCTGTGGAGGGGGGCACCTCTGGTCCTTGCTTTAAGTGGTGTGAAGAGCAGAGCTTAATTTTGGCATGGGGCAGGGAATGAGGGTGTGTTGTGTTTAATGGAGGTGGCAGCCGGGGCTGGAGAAGGAAAGAGGGAGCATCCAGTGGAGGATGATGTCCTGAATCTGTCCTAGCATGGGTGTCTCTGTGTAAACTTCTCCTCCAAAGCTGGTTCTTGCTTGCCTCATCTTTTCCAGGCAAGGGACCACCTTGGAATGAGCTCGGCAGCCCACACCAGCATGGGATCGTGACCCTGAATCGTCCCTTTTCAGACCCTCTGAACCTGAAGCGATGTGCTTTGTGGCAGCTGCAGATTAGCTGCCCCATGCAGAGGGGCTTGGGCTCGCCCCAAAGG
>NW_010182473.1:0-1263 GCF_000695765.1 Mesitornis unicolor | reverse complement strand
CGTTGCGCCCCCCCCAACGCCGTGGCCAAGCCGTGGGGTCAGCTGCGTAGCGAGCTGGGGGGGGGCTGCGCATCGGCGCTGCTGCGGGCAGCGATCAGAGCGCGTGTGGGGTCAGGGGAAGCAGCTCCTCCAGCGCAGACGTGGTCCCAGGATGGGGAAAAGGGGCTTTTTCCAGGGGGGGGGAAATTTCCCCAGCTTTGCTCCACCATCAGTGGCCTTTCCCCACCTTTCCCCACCCCTGGAGGGGCTGCACAGCACCAAGGGGACATCACAGAGTCACACTCCTGGTGTGTTGGCACTGTCACACCCCACCTGCCCTGGGAGGCAGCGAGGAAGTGTCCCCTTGATCCCAGGGACAGGCTCCTTGGCAGCTCTCTTCCAGCCTTGCTTCTCACACCTTGAGGTTTAAATGGCCTCAAGTTGCGCCAGGGGAGGGTTAGATTAGATGAAAAATTTAATTACTGAGTGGGCAAGCACTGCCCAGGGCAGTGGTGGAGTCCCCGTCCCTGGAGGGGTTCAAAAAGCACCTGGATGTGGCACTTGGGGACATGCTTTAGTGGCCGTGGTGGGGTTGGGTTGGCGGTTGGAGTTGATGACCGTAGAGGTCTCTTCCAACCTTAATGATGCTGTGATTTGGGGCTGCAGCTCGGCCTGGCCTCCTGCCCTGTTCCCTGCCCAGGCTCTGAGCTGCTGCCCCGGTGCGGGATGAGAGATTTTAAGCCAGATCAATGTTTTTCCTGCAGACCTGTAGGGTTAAACCAATGGGGTATGTGGCTGACCCTGGGTCACAGGATGGCCGAGGCAAGGGCCACGGGGGTCTCAGCAGGGCTCTGCGCCTGTGGTGGGCTCAGGGGTACCCCGGGGCTGGAGCCCACCTCTCCTGAGAGTGAGGTATCACCTTCTGGGGTGTCCCCCTACCCCAGCCCCTGCACCCTGCTCTCTGCCTCTTCTCTCTGCTCTGGCCCCCCCCTTGCTCCCTCAGGGAGTGTGGGTTTGGGGTGACTGGGCCTGCAAACATAGAGTTGCTCCCCTTTAGGTACTGTTGTAGCTCCCAACGTGCACATGTAGACACGCAGATACACACATTCCACACGTATGTAGCCATGCACAAGCACACACGCACACACACGCACACATCTGTGAGCAGATACACGCACGAATCCCCCCAAACACCCTCACAGATAAGCAGAAACCCCTCTCCACGCATGCAGACCCGTGTATTCACACACACAGCGGCGCAGATGCCCCCCCGCATGCAGCCAC
>NW_010182472.1:32667-41079 GCF_000695765.1 Mesitornis unicolor | reverse complement strand
CTCCACTAGTTACAGGCCTCGAAATCTCTGTTTTGTCTGCACACGTTCTTCACATTTTCTACCAAGATCTCCATAAGACTGGCAGAAAGATGCTGGTAGAGTTAAGCAATGTAAGCCCATTATGGCTTAAAACAAAGCTTTCTTTTCCTTACCAATACTCCTCTTCCATATGATTTCTTTACCACCGAGGACTTTACAACATCTTACCTGTAAGATCCTTTCAGTTCTCTGATCATCTTTGTGGCTCTCCTCTGGACTCGCTCCAACAGGTCCATGTGCTCCTTATATTGGGGCCCCCGGAACAGGACACAGTACTCCAAAGGGAGTCTCACCAGAGCAGAGCAGAGGAGCAGAATAACCTCTCTTGACCTGTTGGCCATGCTCCTTTGAATGCAGCCTGAGATAGGGTTGGCCTTCCAGGCTGCAAGTGCACATTGCCAGCTCATGTTCAGCTTTTCATCCACCAGTACCCCCAAGTCCTTCTCCACAGGGCTGCTCTCAATCCCTTCATCCCCCAGCCTGTATTGATATCTTTCTTAGAAAGCATGTAACCCTCACAATGCAATTACTAATCTATACATTCATGCTGCTACCCTCTTAGTTCTGCTTCGTCAGGCCCAGCTCAGGTCCATGACTGAGGTCTCACTCTGGTGTGACACAACTGCACAGCCTCGGCTTAGTTTTTCTGAGAAAATGACTGTTGAGCTCTGGGAAGGTATATACATAAGGACATGTAAGAGAAAAGGTACAAGTGATGAGAGATAGAAGTAAAAAAATATCAGAAGTGCTATAACTGTGGAGGTGATAATGTTTAGGTACTTGAGGGGAAAAATACTTACCTAAAAAGTGTTAAATTCTTAAGAAAAAAAACAGAAGATGACAATTCAGTAACATCAAGGACCC
Organism: Mesitornis unicolor; assembly: GCF_000695765.1. Taxonomy (NCBI): domain Eukaryota; kingdom Metazoa; phylum Chordata; class Aves; order Mesitornithiformes; family Mesitornithidae; genus Mesitornis; species Mesitornis unicolor. The sequence continues at coordinate 40,176 of NW_010182472.1, read as the reverse complement.
AGCTCACTGCCAAGGTGCAACAAGGCTGACCACCTGGCCTGTGCAGGCTCACTGGGAGCAGGGAGTATACTGGTGCCTAGCAGAGTGCTGGTCCCAGTGCCCTGCTGTGTGCATTAGCCAGTAAACACTGCTGTACCCATCCTCTTGCAGAGCCTCTGGGCAGTCAAAAGGTGCCCAAACTCAAGTGGGTTACTATGGGAGGCTTATGCCTACATCTTGCATTTAGATGCTAAACTTACAAGGGCAGGGACTGTCTTTTTGTTCTGCCTACAGCATGCAGCACGCAGTGATGGGATCTGTGAGGGGCATTCCTATGGCAAAACTATTAAGTGAGTAAGAGAGGAGACTCTGGTGCTTTTATCCTCCTTCCCTAGGCAGTGCTGTGCTGGGTGAGAACAGCTGCAGAAAGGTGATGACTACACAGGCAGTTTTATCACCAGAAACTCCAAGCACTGCAGACAGGAACTAAAAAATAACCTTCATTCCCACCTGAAAATAGACACTAGGACTGCATGTAAATTCTGGGAGGTATCTTCGCATTAGATCACATTTGGTTGTTTGTTTTTCACATTCATCTGGAAACATGGTAAGATCGTAAACTCCACAGAAATGATTGGGGCTGGCCCGTCATATATGAAAAAACTACCTTCCCACTTAATACCAGTGAGCAAGAGGAGATCTGAGTTTCTCAGATGCTGACAACACAGAAGAACTACATGCATTAAAAAGCCAGAGCCTGGTGGCAGCCAGAGGAAGAAGGCAGATAGGATTTTCCAGCTGCCAGTGACTGAGAAAGGAAGGTGATCAGATTTCCTGGGACTCCCCTCCCAGCCAAAGCCTGACCTTGAGAACCTCCTCAAAGCAGGTGCTACATCTGTGCATTCCAGATGCAACTGTTCCAGCAACAGAGAAATTACCAGAGCACTGTTCAAAGAAACCCGAGGGCCCAGGCTAATCTCTAAACAGAACTTCAATAGGCTGAAACACCAGCATCTCTGAGCAGCTTTATTAAACAAATGCACAGATGGCTAACTTTCCTGCAACTCTGACCTTGAAAACAAAACTCACTCCAAGCTTATTTACCCTTTCTTTCCCAGTGATTGAATGCACTTATGTGGTGTGTTGTGAAATTACAAATTCTTTGGGGCACCATCTCAGTTTCCCTAAATTCTCTAAACCCACACAGGGTTTTGTGGAGTAAGAAGTTATTTGAGCTGATTGGACTTACCCTGTTTGAAATTAAAAATGAACTACAGCATTTACTAAAAAAGCATGATGTTTACACTGTTTTCTTCTTTGCTGCAACTGAGAGCTATCGTAAGAAAAGAAGACATGGTACAGCAGGAAAAGCAACAGAAAGGAGCAGATGAAGCACTGCTGTTTGAGTCTGATGAAGTGAGGTTATTCCCAGCTCTGCCACTGATCTGTGGAGCAACCTCTGAGATCTCACCTCACTGAGACCACTGCTTTTCAGGAAGAGAGTAATTTATTACCCTCCCATGGCGAGGCCACCCCGATCCAGGTTGCACTCCTTGAGTATCACTGTAGTGTATCTCAAGCTGCAGAGACACAGTCTTTTTCCTTAATCTGTTCTTCTTCAGAGTAAGCAGTGGAAGGTGGAAACTCAAATTCAGCCGCAGCACAAGGATCTGAAGGACTTCATAAATCTTAGTGACACATTTCACAGGCATATTAATGAAAATGAAATGCATTATTGCAAGAACTTTCTATCAGTGAATAAAAGAAAGAGCAGAGCCCATATAATTGGGGATGGTGAGGGGGTATGGGAAGGGCAGAGTGTCCAGGATAGCCTCAGAGAACAAATTTCATCCCAAGGAATAGGAAAGAATATACACATTCATAAAGTCATCTCTTCTCCATCATGATATCACAGGTTTTTTTAAGCAAATAATTAGGTTGATGTGCTAATTCCATTATCATCTATCAGAGTGATTAATATTGCCTGACTGTCCCTTTGCCGTGCTCTCTACCACCCGTGTACAGCCTTCCATTTTGTTGACTGATGGCTCTTTGGGTCAAGGACTGTCTTTAGGGTCATGGTTGTGCCACAGGCTTGTGGTCCAGGATGAAGCACTATGGGAATACCTCATCCTGCCTGACTCCCCATGGGGTTCAGTGTACGGCACCAACTTCCTGTGCTTCCTTATCCTTCTGCAAAATGATCAGAACACCTTCTCGTGCAGGGAAAGCTGTGCAAGGACTAAGCACCACTTAGTAACAAGTTACTCGTGACCACATTTATTCCTTATGAGCCACACAAGGGAAGGAAAGAGATAGCACAAGGTGTCCTACCAGGACAAAATAATTAGCTCTGATCAAGTATTTGGGCACTCTCGGCAGTTCTTCATGAGCTCTAGTGTTATATCAAATGAAAGAGTCCTACCAATCATATTTATGCACATCTTTTACAAGCAAGCGTTCCAGACTTTTTGAGAGAAAAAGAGAGAAAGAAAAACTGACACAACTAGAGTTTTGATTTAAGTAAGGTGACTTACTCAGGCAAATACTCTTGGAAAGAAACACTTCTATGCTCCTGTGGTCATTGAAATTGCAATCATAATATTAAAATATTGGTTTGAAAAGTGTCTTATTAGTAACACACATGTACAGGAAAATATTGGAGGGAAATGAGGAAAGCAGAGAGAAGATGGAGCAGAGAAGGATACCTGAGGTCCTGTAAGCTGAGTTTGCTGTTCTCATTGAATTAGAAAGGAAGGAGAAAGATCCACGCCCCGTGCTGCAGCAGCAGCTGCTGCCACCTTGATTTCCAGCATCAAGGATGGGTGAAAAAAAGCAAGAGTATCAGAGCATTTTTCCTGCCTACTTTGCCAAAGTCAGCCCTCCTGGAGCTCTTCTAACCCCTGGAAAGGTTTTGTTCATGTTCCCAGCTGCTGTAGACGTGTATTAACTGTCTTTGAATGACCTGTCCTTCCTGCATGTTCCCACTTGGCCAGCTGACCGTGAAAAGACACTCAGCAAAGCAGCTATTCACTGCAACAAGATGCTTTGCTTGAGAAATTCCGAAGCAGAGAGATGATCTGAAAAATTGTGCATCCATCTTAAAACAGAGACTTAACTTATGCACACAGTATTTATATTATGCATATATAAGCCTATGTACCTTATGCCCACAAGCATTATTTGTTTTTTATGCCACCTGTGTTCCATGAATTGTTTACTGGGCTGGATTTTTAACCAAACACCATTTGCTTAAAAAAGCAAGTGATAAGCCATCAAACAGAAGTATTTACTCATGCACAAAAAAAGTGATTCACTTTTGTTCATAGAAAGCAGCAGACAGAGGAATATAGGGAGTCGAACAGCTAAAATGCCCAACATTAACAACTGCCCTGTGAGCTGCCAACCAGGACTTTTTCACAGAGTAGCTCAGCACATGGCTTCAAAAGACTGATACCAGTTTTACATTAGGAAAACAAACCAACCAGCTCTTTTCATCATAGGAAAAGAAGATCACTGGGAAAACTGGGATGTCCTCAAATGGAGATTTTTTTAACATCAGGCTCATAATTCAAGTTTAGAGGACCTTGCTTTTTGGCAGAAGCATAACAGACCTCCTGAGGTTCCTTTCATTACTGAGAGCCAGTCATACGTAACTCTCTTCCCTCTTTTGTCTGGGCAGCCTCACCTTTTTATAGCTACGTGATATTCAGACTTTTAAAACTGAATTAGCCTGATTTATGAAAGTGTTTCTAGTCATATTTTATCCTCAATAAAATTACTTCAGTGTCATCAAGTGGAAAAAATGAAGGAAATTTCCTCCTTGAAGGTGACACTGTTCATCCAGACAGTATTACAGAATTTCTACATATCTCCAAGTGGGTGCTGCAAGGTTCTCCTGAGAGCAGACAGGTGATAGTCCCTAACTACGAGGCAAGTCCCTCCTTCATGATGGCAGTTTCACAAGAGATGGAGGCAAAGTATGTAGTACGTACTCCCAAAGTATGAAGGGAGAAAACATTGGATTTTCTTCTTGTTCAGACCAATTCTCTCCATATGTTAAATACAGGAAAAAAACCCCTCTGTTTTAATACAGTAAATAAACCAAACAATCACCAAATAAGTGCTTTTGATTCTGCAAGGTCCCTCATAAGTGCAACACATAACTGAACGTAGTATTTCAAACAAGCCATAGTTGAAGATTCCCATCCTCCCCAGACTAGATTTTTCCATTTTAGCATGAACGTTCATGTTCTTGTATATTCCTTTTCACCCCTCCCTACGGTCCCTCTCACTCAATCATTCTAGCATGATGATAATTACAGCCAAGTCATGGAATGAAAATAGAAGGCAGCTGGTAAGATGATCCTGGACGTCATCAGGATGCAAGTGAGGCATGAGTATCTAATTCATTAAGGGAGAAGGAGGATTAGAGTGGTGATGAGCATCTATTCCGTTTCATTTGACATTCCATTAATTTACTCTCATTGGACAGGACAACAAGTGCAACGTAATTATGGCTCAGAATCCGAAACCTCTGGCATGTCTGAAGAGTTAAGAGTTTGGGGGCAGTTGGCTGGGGGGAGCATGGTAAGAGAGCCCAGCAAACTTTGTGCTCACTGTACCCATTACGCTTCAGTAATAAGCTGTGTGTGGGACTGGTGGGGTTCACGCTGGAGATTTAGGATACTGCCTCTGCATAGCAAATAACTTTCCAAAAGCCTTGAGAGTGAGAACTTCCAAGGATGGTTCACAAGGTGAATCTGTTTTGTATTGGACAAAACAACTGCTTTAAAGCCTGGATGGAAGATGTATGACCCTAGTTTTATTCTTAGGGTGAATAGCATTGCTGAAAATGCAAACCCTTGCTCCCAGCAAGCCTCTTTTCTTGCACAGCTACTCAAACAGTCGTAGTGATTCACTGATCAAATTTTACTGTGAACAAATGTTCAACTGCAGCAAATCCACAGGCCCTGCAGTTTTGACATGCATTCAGCCTAAGAGGCCAGTGTGCATGTCCTACTTGTACCTCTGAACCACTGCTCTGCAACATGCAGGACACCATGTTCTGACAGAAGCTCTTAGGAAAAAGCAGTATCAGAAAATATGTACCCCCTCACCTCTAGGTCTCAAAATAAACAGCCAATTTTTTTAAGATCACTCAGAAATACATCAGTAATTGGGGCGTCTGAGAATTCAAAGAGTCGTCCTCAATACTAAAAACAAACTCTTTAACATACCTTCTACTCAAGCTCATAACTCACCCTGAAGTCACATCCAATTCTTTAGTAGAGAAGTAGAGGTGTGAAAAGAGATGTAACAGGAAACCTCACTAATAAGTCTCTCACAGAAAAACGGACATCCCGATACCGTATTGATCTAGTCTATTGGACACCACTGGCTATCACAGATGCAGCATTATACTTAGCGAGACAAGCCGACTCATTAAAAATGACAGAAGTCGCAGTAGCTAGACATCTAGATAAACTTAGAATGTACAGACAGACAGACCTTTCAGCTCTGTTTCAATTTAATTAGCTTGGGGCTCACAGACAGATGGACAGTATCAGAGACAGGCACCCTCAGTTAAATCATCCAGCAAACAGTGCATCAGGAACTTGTCATCACTGTCCTTTGGATCCAGTATCTGTGGGAGTCAGAGACCTGCTGCATTCAGACTGCAGCCTCCACCAAGGCAATGGAGAGAAGTGACAGTTACCTTTGGTCCTGCAATGCATTTAAGGGCCTGCTGGAACTGAATCAAGACATCTGAAAAGGTAAAACCCACCTGGCAGATGAAACCAGTGGATGAGCACTGCCGAACCCAGAGACTGAATTTCCTCTTTTTCCTCTTGCGCAGCTCCCTCTCTGTGCATGTGGCAATGAAAACAGGATCCTCATCAATCAGGGGCTCATGTAGTACCTGCAATTGGCAAGAAAAGAGTTGGGGGTGGGGGAAGAAACAGAAGGGTACAAGATTGGTGAAAAAAAATGGCACTTTAAATTCTTCTGAAGAAATACAGTCCTTGTGTTATGCTTGTGCACATCACCTCATACAAAGGAGCAAACCCACTTTTGTTCAGTGTTACCATCCAACAAAAACCAAAGCCTGGCCAAGCACACTCCATTGTGGATGGCTGCTCTATACGTGGTTTGCAAACACTGTCTGGCTCTCACTTCTCACTATCAGCTACAGTTCAACTTCCCTCCAAAATGAAGTGAGTGAGGAGGCTGGGGATTGTTAGCAGCACCCTTCTCCAAGCTTCATCATCAGCTTCATCTTGTTTGGCAGAATGTCTTCCACCCAAACATCTCCTAAAATATGTTGTAAGGTACATTCCTTGGTTACAGCAAAGGAAAACACACAGACGTTAAGGAAGAAAGAGGTATTTTCTGCTGCCACTTAAGGAGGTGGTGAAGAGTCAGGAAACATTTTTCCTGGTGGCAGCAGCTTCAGGGAAGCCTCTCTTGTCTCAGGAGCTGAAAAATTTGACAATAGGAGACAGGAAGATAAAGGACCAGAGGCAGGAATAGGAAAAGACAAGGCAAACTGGAGCAAGTAATGAAAAGTCTGTGAAGTGAAGCAATTCCTGCATCCTGCGTCCAGATGATATAAGTGGTTCCCTGTTCCTTATAGTTGTTTTGTTACACTTCTCTCCATTAATTCTGTCGCAAAGTCATTAGGTTTTACACTACAGAATGCACTTATAGACAAGCACTTCAACCTCCTTGCAGCCCACAGGTAGCTGTGCATAACCTCCACTCCCTGACTGCATGGTGTATGAGTTGTCGCAACTCACTTGTGAGACTACAAATGCTTGGAAACTGTTGAAAGGTCTCAGCTGATGAATGCTGACCAAATTCGGACATGTGCATCTAAATCAGAGCAAGTCACTGCAGGCTTCCCTCCTAGTACATGTGGGGAAAGCAGTCCCGGCAGGCCACAATTCATACCCTTTCAAACACATGTGCAAAATAAGTTAGATGGGTTATGATCTAAAGGAGCTCGTTCTTTTCCAGTGACCATCACCCCAGGAGACAGGCTCAGATACAGATATCCAAATGCAGAGATTCTCACCCTCAGATCAACCCTTTGCACACCTGCCTGCGTGCTACTTTTGTGTGCATCTGCACGCAGCCAGTGGCAGAAATGAGAACAAAGCTGCATTAACATTGGGAGCAATGCTGGTAGGAGAGATGTGGTGGGTGAGCAGTTAAGCACCAGTGATGAGCAGCCGCTGGTCTCCTGAATAAAAGACGTTTGTTGAACATCACTCTGTCAGCCCAAAATAGGCACCCGTGCCCTTCCCACGCAGTGGCGGCTGCAGACTTTCATTTATAAGCACTCCACTTCTTAGTGACTCATAAAACATTCACAGGACCATCTGAAAGCACTCTTGTGAAATGTTCAAATTATACACCAAAATGCAGATGCGAGCAAGGAGTGCTGCACACAAAGCTATTTGTTCTTAAAGCCGCAGCTGCCCCATTTCCCCACTGCAGCCAAATCCTCTTCCCCTCTCAAGGTCC
>NW_010182472.1:23470-32636 GCF_000695765.1 Mesitornis unicolor | reverse complement strand
CTCTTCCTTTCTGAAGGCCACCCAGGGCATTTCACACTTCCACCCAAAGGAATTCTGACAGCATTTTGCAAATATTAAATGCGCCCTTGTTCACTTTTGCCTTTCTGCCTCTTCTGTGTGGAGGGAAGGACCACGACCCTGGGGACAGGTTTGCAGACACTGTTATGAGTCCTCAGCTTCTGGAAAGGCCCTCTTACCCACCAGATCCCACTGAGTGGTGTGGTTCAACTGCTAAAGTCTCCCCTGCTGTAAGATGGAAAGCAGCAGCAAGAAGAGGCTGCAATAAGCATCACTTGAGGACATTTTTTACCCTCTGTCATCAGCTCAGCTCCCTCCTCTGCACCACAGCATCAGCTCTCCTCACAGCAGCTCTACTGCATCCTGCTTACCCTTCGCACTCTTTCTGCCTTCCAAGATACCGCGAGGCCCGTCAGCCTTAAATTTAGAAAGCAAACCTGAATTTTGAAAACCTCATCCCATCTTCCTCTTCCGCTTGCCCACACTTAGCCCTATCTTCCCCTAGGACCCAGAACTTCTTTCCCCTATCCCAAAAGTTTAAGTCATTCCCATTTCTCCATAAGAAGATCAATGCTTCACCGAAGTCCCTACTGAACTGCTGGGAAGAGGGAACAAAAATGGCAACAGAGTAGGGCAAGATTTGCTGTTGCTGTAAAGAAGGAATGTGGACAGCCAGGGAAACAGAAGTGAAAACCCTGGAGCTTGCTCTTCTTGCTTTCTCCAGGGTGAGAAGACAAGTGTTGCTACCCCTTCATATGCAACCACAGCTTCAGCAGCTGTAAAGGACTTTGCAAGCAAGACACTGCATGGACTGTGCCTGCTGCTGGAACAGCTGATCCTCATCTCATTTTCAAAGGCAGCGATTTGTTGCTTCTGGCACTGACATGGTTTTCTTATGACAAAAGTTAGCCTTGTTGCCACTGGCCAGTCTTATTAGTTTGTTCACTCTCCTCCAGTCTCAAGCTCCTCCTGTAATCTCAAATCCATCTCTTTGCCAAATCCCCATGCAAAATGGTGTTTCCTCCTTCCCCATTCCTGCTGTCACTGCAATACTCGCTCCTCCAGGAGTGAGCTTACTGCCCCCATGGCATATTCTTTCCTGCTTCTCATCTTCCTAGATAAAAATCTCCTTTCAGTCTTAATTGACTCCTACACATATTCCTCGCCGCCTCTTCACCATCTTGACTCACTCTCCAAGCCCTCCCCTTTTCTTATTCTGACTTCCTTTAATGCAAGATATCTTGTGGGTTTCTTCATAGAAATCATCCTTATTTTTTTTTCTCAGAACCCTAGTTTTGTCCAAGGCTAAGAAGCTCATCTAGTTGCTTTGCCTTCCCCCCCCCCAGTTATCCCATTGTTTTGTTTGGTTTTTCCCCCCTCTCTTCTTTATAGCCATCCTCATCTGTGCTCGATCTTCTTACCAAGCTTTCACTGTTTGTTTTCCCATCAGTATGTACATGCACTCCAAGTGCTGGAGTTTAATCTTGGAGCCTTGCCTCTCCAGCAATTGCTCGATCTCACGACATCTTTCACTTACTGATCAAAACAGCTAGTCACTGTCAGGAGTGCCTTTCTTTCTTCTTCATTTTAGATCATCTCCAAGCTCTTTCCACTCCACAGTTCCACCCATCCTGCTCTCACCACAGACCAGACAGGCTTGTAGGCAAAGCCCAAAGCCCCTAACTCTTCTGTACTTGGACTTCCTGGACTCCATTGCCTTAGATAATGAACCAACATGTCCTTGAGATAGCTCATCTTCTCCTAACTCCATGGCCATCCCTGTCTCTTCAGCCTGTCTCCTGGAGAAACTGCCTCAGTTTGCCTTGTCTCTGGCTTTTGGTGGGTCCCATCCAGCTGCAGATAGAGTCCTTTGGGCAACTGCACCTGTATGCACAGATTCAGCCACTGCTTCAGCCACAGTAGCTTGTGCTTCTGCTTCTTTGCTCCAAAGCTCTTCCTGTCTAAACTAAATTCTCTGCTAGTATCTGACATCTCTGCTTGTGTATCTTGCTGCCAGTTCTGATTTTAGTATGCTGCATTTGAGACCATCTCCTTCCCCTTAAGATAACCCCTTACTATCTCCTTTTTTGGTCACTGCAGACATCCCTCTCCTCTTGCTGCAGATCTCAGTGAATCTGAATGTCAGCCTTTACCTCCAATTCCCTGCATGGTCATCTGAGGCAGGCAGTGCCTGCATCCACCATGCTGTCTGAGTAACAGCTCTAAAATGCTGATCATTTTAGAGTAACAACCCATCCACCCAGTCAGGTTTTCATCCAAGTCCACAGCCATCCTGAAAGTTTTCCTTTCTGCCTCAACATAAGGCAATCCTGCCCTACAGACTGCTGCTGGAAAGCCATTCTCTTAGTCCAGGACACTGGCCACATCACTTTTCCTTATTTCTATTCGATAGCTTTTCTTCTCCAATATATCAGATATCTCCACTGTCAAAGTCCTGTTCGGCCTATCCACATTTTACTGATCCTCTCTGTCATCAAAGGTTAACTCCCACCTCTGGTGAAGCTGTGATTTCATGCTCCTCTGCCCATTTGTTCTCTTTATTGAGAAAAGATAATCAGTTCTTACAGCACTCCATTACCATTAGGTAATTTAAAAATAGCTATAAAGGTTCATAATTTTCTGCTGTCAAACTCTCCCTAAAATCTGGCTTTATCAGAGGATCAACTGGCCAAGAGCTACAGAACAGCAGAAATTTACCTTGCTACTCAATATCCTTATTGCTTCTCTGTCTGCCTTTCTCTTGCTCCAAGTCTTATACTTGGCTGATGTCCTCTGAATACTTACAACTTTGCATTACACTCTCAGAAACCCAGGGATAGAACAGTCCTGGTTTGGGTTCAGCACCCTTACTCACAAAGACTCATTTTGAAAATGAAAATTGAGATATAGACGTGTATTGAAGAAGATTTTATAATTTGGAAATGCCCAATACCAAATCAACATTTCATAAGGAGGGCACAAAAGAGCTATGAGTTTATTAGCCTGGTTTTGCCCCTCTATGTTTCCAGAGAAGTTACAGTCTAATGCTGTGAGCTGGTTTGGAAGAATGATGTTGAAACTGCTTAGCTGTACCCTTTGATACTGCCAAGAGCAAAACACAAACAAGCCCCTAGCAACTGGCCAAATTTTAGCACCATGTTCTTGGAGCAAGAGGTTGGAGTTATGTCTCTCTTTTTACCAAGGAGTTCACTGCTGCCTGAGGTCAGGACTTCAGCTGACCCTTCCCAGCTGACGTTTCACTGGGCAGATACAAAACTGTTTGGCTCCAGATGCCAAAGAGAAGGTACTTTCGAGGGAGAGGGAAGAGGAGAGCACCCTGAGTTGTGCTCCTGACCTCTTCCACGTCAGGCAGAGGCAACCAGAAACAGCAATCCTGTCTAGCCGCATTCCGCTGATAAGCATATAAATACTCAGCAGGCACAGAAGGATATTTGAGCAGTGATGTTATTTTCCTGAGCTCCTCTGGTTTCTGGAATGCAGTGGATACCCTTGGCAGGTGAGTACCCTTGAATCTGTTGCAGTATATACCTCCTGAGCTCACGCAGGACACCCTCCCCATCTTCAGGCTTCCACTTGTAGACAGTAGCACAGCTACAAAGCTAAGCAGCAAAGAGACAACACTGACTCCAGGAACAGACCCCAAACTCCACCTCTTGTTGCTCAGGTAGAGGCAGCAGTTATTTATACAGAAGATGCTGGGGAGGGATAGGATCCAGAGAATATTCCTGTCATTCCTATCCAATCTAGGTCAGAACATCTTTTTTTTTTTTTCATTTCAGAAATTGAAGCTAGCAGTGCTGATACACAATTATAATGTTCTGGGCTTTCAGTACATTCATAAGCTGAAGAGTAATTATTTCCTTTTGTTTGCTCAGTATATTTAGCAAAATAATTATAATTCACTAGATTGTTTTCTTTGTTTTGATATATTGGCATATTCTCTCTCTGTTTCCTTTCATAGAAAATGCAGTGTCATTTTTGCATGCACATTTGAAGAGGGGAGCGGTTTACGCATGAGAAAAAAACAAACAAAGTATTTTCTGGCAGAAATTCCACTTGAAGAATCTTTTCTAGTTCTCCAAAAAGAGATCAAATCTATAGAAGAAATAACTGTGAAGGCAGATGCTGCACTGCCTGCTAGGTGCAGACTGTTCTGTTCATAGGGGTGAGTCAAAACGTGGCATCTTCCTAACCTGTGTTCTATCAGGCCACATTGCCAGAGGAAGGAAGTCAGTAACAAGTCTGCCTACAAGCTGGAACAGCCTTGCTGCGTTCAACAGCAAGGAGCTCAAGTCATTCCCCTGCTTGATGCCACTTACGTTAGCCTAAAGCTGGAACATAAATTGTGGCGCAGGCACAAGCCACTCGGATACCGCAAGTCTCATTTTTAAGACAAAGGTGTACCTTAAGCAATAAAACCATTTTGAACTTGGGATTCCAGGTATCACCGATTACAGAAACCTGCATCTCTCTTCCCAAAATGCTTTCAGAGGCAGCACATCCAAAAGCCCTTTCAAATGGGTCTTTCCCCTTTGTTTCTGTGCAAGTGGGTTATTATTTTTAATTATTTCTATTATTTCTCATTGGGCCTGACATTCTGGGTTTGATGTTGGCTGTAGGTCTGCTAATCTGCACTCAAGACAATTTCCAGGGAGAAGTCTTTCCTGCTGTTCTGAGCAGATGGGATCCACGTCTCTTGAGACAGCACACAGCCCTGCCTGATGGCACCCAGGAGGATGTTAGGCACAAGGCTCCTTTCGGGAGGAGGCCTGGAACACCCCCCAGTAGATTACCGGCACTATGCTCAAGTATTTTTAACAACAGATTCAAAACCTTTTTCTTTCTGAAAGAGTTATTTTTGAAGCTGTATTTTAATGCTTTTTGTTCCGCTCAATACCACTGAAACATGCTGTATAGAAAAAACTGACGTAAATACTGACAAGGGAGCAGAGAAGTGGAGGGGGAAGGAAGAGAACTGGGCCTTCACTACTTCTTCCCCGCTCCCTCCTTTTTTTTTTTTTAAGGTAGCATCTCCTTACCAAACTCAGCACAAGCATACGTCTTGCTTGTGGAGATTTAAATGTTTTGCCACTGCAAACAGGATGTTATGATTTTGTCAATTCAGTTCTCAAACCTTGCTTGGGAAGGGGGAAGGGAGAAGGGATATACATGCAAATCAAATTTTATCCTTTAATGGACTTGCACTCACAGCATGTCCCACAGCACATTATAAGCATTTACACAGTGATCACATTTCTGAAGCCTTTATCTTCCGCCCACTGAAGCCAGTGGCCATAAGGATTAGATTTCGTATCTTAATGAGAGCTCAGTCCCAACACCACCGTGTCTCTCACTGCCTGTTTTGTCACGATGGAAGTGCACCTTGCTGGCATGGCTTAGTGAGGACACTCCTCCGTTCTCTACCGTAACAGCTTTTTAGACAGCTGTGTTGTCCTGAATTATACAGCTATGATTTTTACTGTCTATAAAACAGAAAAAAATTGTAATCATTCCAAATTTATTTTATGTACACCTGAATGATGTGATGCATCTACATCTTCAATAATTTCGTGCAGTGGGCAAAAATGTGATGCTCTAGTGGGGAAACAGGGAGAAAAAGAAGACAATGGACACAATGTCCTTTCCAAATGTGTAGGTAAAATCTTTATATTCTGAAAACAGTTGATTGAAAACTTATTTCAAGCAGTAATGTATTTCATGCTTATTTCTTTTTCTTTCCAGACTTCTGAACGTGACCAGTTGCAAAAGCTCCAAAAGGAGATCATTTATACTGGAGCAAAGTTTAAATAGTATATATTAAGAACATAGTTCTTTGCACTTTAAAAAACAGTAAAAAATTATTCAACTGTATAGCTGTAGTCAGACAGCCACCAGATACATAAGTTTCTATATATTTAGTTGCTGACAGTGTCTGCCCAGTCTATGGAACCGTCTCCCTACAGAATGCCATTTGGCTGTACCCCTAATTGTATCTGGAAACAAAAATTCATTGGAGTCCTGTTTACTTTTATTCCTGGTAGTCTAGAAATATTTCCAGTTCACTGACACTTTGGTTGCAAATCAGTAAGTTTCTCCACAGAAACATCACCCCTCATTAAAAACCAGGACAGGCACAAGGCACAGGCAGTGCTGCTGAGGGCAGTTGACAACCGCAGCGAGCAAAGCTAATTTTCCCTTTGCCCAGTCGTGAGGAGGTAGCGATGCTGCTGGACCATATAGCAACCACCTACTGCTAAGATCAGGGAAGGCCACTCCTAGCAAACTCATGCTTCATGGAGGCACCACAGCAAGGATTCTCCTTCTTCAGGCAGCTGTGCTCTGCGCCTCCAGTCACAACGAGACAACCTAGAGCACACAGGTTAGATGTTCCCTGCCAACAGGGTAACTCTTACCTGGGCTTGTGAAGGTCTAAAAGCGGAGTCAAAGCCATTCTGTAGAGAGTCCAGAAAAGGCTGGATTTTGTAGAGACCGTGTGTTGTCTGGCTCGAGCGGAAGGCCACAATATGGAAGTACTTCAGGATCTTCTCAAACCGTGATTGTGTCATGATAAGTGCAATGCTCTTGTTGCTGTAGAAGCCGCTGCTCCAGATGCTGAGAACAGACTCACAGTGGTGGATGCTGGTTGATATCATGTAGCCTAAGAAGGCCTTCATTTCTGACAAGGTGACGTCAATCCAGGCTTCATCACTACCGAACCTCTCCTGGTACTTCTTAGCATACATGTTGGTTTGGACCACCATATTCTTGAGTACGTTGTCAGGGACAAAGAGCTGAAAAAAGTCCATGGCACTGGCAGTTAGAGGCATTTTTCGTGTCGGACCTAGGACAAAAGCAAGAAGGGAAGATAAGCTCACTTCTGATCATCATAAGGCATGTCCAACACTAGCAATTTAAAGCTGGATTAACTTTTCCAAAGCAGGCCAAAGTGATGGCATATCAGCTAATTCCTTTGAAAGTGGATCCACTGTCTGACAGATCTCATAGGGAAACTTTCCCCTATATTCTCTGTCTTCCTCCTATATAGTACAAATTCAACACGCTCTGAATAGTTTCTTCCTCTGCTCTGCACACTCATTAGTTTGTAGCATGCAGGTCTGTGAGGCAGAATTGAATTTTTACACTTATGCACTCTCTGTACCTTTTACCTCAGCAGCTGTTTTACCTTTTTCTGAACAGTCTTTTATTTGTCCATATTTGTGTCAAGCAGTGCCTTCCTCAAAACAGCCCAGACAGGTGCCTGACACATCCAGAGAGGAAGTGCTGCCCCCATTGCAGCTGATAGGATTCCTGGGCACTAGAACCTGATCCCACCTTTTCTTTAGCATTTCCAATTCCTGCCCAGTTCATTGCCATTAATCTGTGACTTTCAAATCTGACTCTGCTCCACACACAGAGCCCTGCAGATCATGTCCATGTGCTTTTGATTACCGTGTCTCTGCCACCACACTGGAGCCTTATCTTGCACTCTGACAACCCCGAGAGCTCACGTCAACAGACACCACATGGCTGGTGGCACTGTCCCACGTCACAAGGAATATTTTTAGCATTACAATGCATATGCTGGTCCTCTTCCTCCTATAACATAATAAGCCTTGCAGTTCCATGCTGTCATTACTCTAGTCTTTTCACTGATCTTGCACCTTCTCTGCCAGTTTCAACCATTCTGTAAGAAGAGGAGGGGGAGGGAAAGGGAGGCTCTGAGGGTTGGCAGCCCTGTATCAGTGTAACAAGGTTATCCAGTCAGACACCAGATTACATTAAGCCGAATTAGGAACATCGTGCCTGCAATACCAGCAACCCAGACATGAGCAGTCCTTACAGCCCTCTCTCCTCAAAACCCTTCTATAAGCTAATTAAACTCCATTTTAAAAGTAGTGTTTTTCAAGTCTCCACCCCGTGCCAGTGCTTTAGTCACTAGGTAAGGGCTAAAATCATTACACCAGAGAGGGGCAGCATGGGCAAACCCAATGGACAGGGCAGTGCTTAAGAGCAGTCCTACATCTCTCTGCAAAAGACAGCGTCAGGATTGTAACCCCAAACTAAGAATTGGATCCAAGAAACACTGTGTCATAGTTTAATGGCCTTGGGACTGTCTGAAAATGCTCTTTCTGAACAACAGCAGGAGGCAAACAGCTTCTCCTCTGAAGTTCTCCCTAACAAGAGTGAGTCTTCCTTGCACCACGCAGCTGCTTGGATCTCTGCATCAGCTCTCCCAGCTGAATCAGAGCACGAGATTTGCCACTCTACCATCTGGCTCTGCAAAGATCCACTGCCAAGTCAGTCAGGTTGCATTCCCCATTACAGCTGTATCTCAGCTCACATCCCTAGTTACAGCAACAGCTACAGCTGGCAGAAACTTTGCATGGAACAGTACTAGAAGGAACTACACAAATACTGTGGTTGGACTTGCTCTTAAGCCTTAATGCTTGGGTGCACTCTGATGAACTCAAGCTATTAGAAGGACAGCAAAAATAGCACTGAGACATTGAAACAGTGAACCTTCAGACTGCAAAGAATACCAAAAGAGCAAAGAAAGTAGACTTTTTTTCTTTTCCACAAATGCATTGAGGAGGGAACATATATTTAAAAATTACTTTCCAAATTTAATTTGTGAGATTGAGAAACTGAAAGCCAAACAGTTCAGTTGAAAGTGCATTCCTCTATCTAGCAAGACCAGAGTAAAGAGCCCCACATAAACCATGTTCTGGTAAGGACAGAGCAGAAAATTTTAGCTTGAGTGATAACAGGTTTTCATTATCAAGTGAAAACTGTGGCGCTAGAATAGATATACTTACTTAACCTTAACTGCTACTGCAATAATAAAGCCTCTTAACAAAGAGCTCTCTTCTTTTGATCAGGAGATTCATATTCTGCAGCAGTCGCTAGACTGTTAGAGCTGACATAAGACCCTCTGCAAAAGATTCTGTATGAATGACTTACAGCACATCACTTCCTCCTTTCCCAGAACTCAATCAAGTTTTGACATTCTGCAGTAGATCTGGCTTTCTGATAACAACATGCTGCACCCAAAGTATATTCCTAGTTATACAGAAGTCTTGAGTAGCTACTGAATTCAACTCCAGCACCCAGGCAACCTTCCAGGTGG
>NW_010182472.1:0-23439 GCF_000695765.1 Mesitornis unicolor | reverse complement strand
ACTCCCTTTGGGCTTTCCTGTCTTTACAAGCAGAAGCTGGGAGTGGGGTTAACATTTGCAATCTTGCCTACAGCAACCAAAATGTATCCACAAAACATTAAGTCTTATGAAGTGAAATCTGTCACTCTTGAGACAGGTGGATACGGACAATAGGTAGGTGCTGGACTCCATCTTTAGGAAGTCAAGAGCAGTCAGAAGCCCAAAAAGATTCTTTTGTATGCAGTTAAGTTTTCAGTAGCTGCACATATTTACCTTGAAAAGTGATTATGGAAAACTGCCAGGTATACTAGATAGGACAATCCTTTCTTATCCAGCAGTCCTGTTCCAGCTGCACATAATCTATCTGCTCTCCTTCTTGAAATAAATATGCAAGATTTGTATCCCACTTGCCATGCAGAGCCCACACAGATCTAAAAAAGCGAGCTGAATCACTTTCTGACTCAAACATCAACCTAATTGTTGACTAAATGTAATTCTGAAAGCTCCTGTAAAATCTCATTGTCTTAAAAAACAGCCTTTATTGCTAAAGTGAGCACAACTGATTCATAATTTACTGATACGCAATAAAACAAGAGTGACATTGAATTTCTGTAGGAAGAGAACTGACTTTTTAACATGAATTGGGTTTTGCATAGTTAATGACTAGTCTAAAATAAATTATTTAAATATAACTTTCTAAGTACACAAATATATCTTGTATATAGAGCCAACTGCATAAGAAACCTAAATAGTGAATTTGCACGTTTTAAGAACTTTTACATTGATTTGCATAGTGTTTATCCCGAAAATAGTGCTATGAAATTAGTTTGGTTGCTGTTTACCTTTCAAAGCTTTACTCCATCAAATAAAATAGTGGCTTTGCCTAGTCTTCTATTTGAAGAATAGAATATACAATTATGACTGTAAAATTCAGATTTTTCTCTCTCTTCTACCCTAAGGCACGTGCATGGAGAATATATTTATTTACTTAATTTTTTTTTTTTGCTTTAAAACTCATCAAGATTTCCAATGTAAGTGATAGAATTGGAGCACAAAAGCACTCTGGAGTTTTGAAGCATGCAGCTAGACCCAGCAGTCTGTGCCTGCCCAGGGTGGGGACACAGGTCTGCTGAGTAACCTCTGGCCGGGCAGCACACACGTCAGCACTAAGATTTTTGGACTTGCTTAAGTGACTTTGCAGTACATGGAAAACAACATCAACTTCCTCTGTTATGATACAACATGCACACACTAACTCTCCTTCTTCCTTCTTACCCTGTCTACCAGCAAAAACTTGCATGTGCCATCAGCAGCAATCACCTTGCAAGTCATTACTGCTACTACGTCCTATTTTGACCAGATTCATTTTTGCACTCAGGATTATCTCCTCAAGAGCCATAGCTATTTAAATTGTAAGAACAGACTCAAGTTAAATGAAGAAGCAAGGCAGGGAAAGCCATTTCTGTTTCCATACTGGAGATATGATTGTGGAGTGGAGGCTGGCTCCTTGCCCTCAG
Source organism: Mesitornis unicolor (assembly GCF_000695765.1). Taxonomy (NCBI): domain Eukaryota; kingdom Metazoa; phylum Chordata; class Aves; order Mesitornithiformes; family Mesitornithidae; genus Mesitornis; species Mesitornis unicolor. The sequence goes on along the minus strand of NW_010182472.1, from coordinate 21,943 downwards.
ACTGCGCGCATTGCAGAGCCCATTTTGGCTCAACTCAGCTCAGGGCTGCAGCAGCCTGGCTGGGTCTGACGCCTAGCAAGTGAGCAGGCTGCACGCTCAACTTCTCAGCAAGCACATACATTGCAGAAAAACCAGAAAGATTTAAGAAAAAGTTCACGTGCGACTTCTGCGTGGCCATCCTTCAGGCAGCCCCTGTGCATCCTCCTCCAATCTCTGTCTTCTCTCTTGGACAGGTCCCCATCAGTACCCCTGCTCCAGTCCCACCAGTGTTTCTTTCTAGTCTTCCTTACTGAGCAACACTTTAGGAAAAAAATAAGAACTCCAAGTGAATTAACTGCTTTTTCTTTACTTAACTGGTTTGCAGGACAAAGTAATCTGAGCACATTTTAATAGGTTAATTTATCATTTTCCATTTTTTCTGTTCTGATTACCAACCTGTTATTTAGTAACTCAGAGTTCACAGACTCAGAATAAAAGATAGAAACTTTCAAAACCTACTGTAATCTGTTGCTGCTTACAACATAATATACAAATCTTGAGGAGGTCAAAAGCATTGTCATTTAGGGTAGAATAAATCAGATCTGTAAGAAGAAAATGCAATGGAAGAAAATTATCCTTTGTACTGCTGTGCAAAAGACTTAGTGCTCTCATTCAAAATGTAACCAAGGTTCCTGATAAAATATCCCATTATCTTGACAGGCTCACAAATTACGATATGTATGCCAATCCAAATTGCATGGTTTGGAAACAAACTTTGTACAGAACTAACCCAGGGCTGACTTTGAAATTAATTTATCTTCACTAGCAACTGGACAGACCCCAATACTCCTGAATCAGGTACAGGAGTGGTAGAAGCATCAGTTTAAGAATTTGGAAGTCATTTTATTGTCCCCTTTGAGCAGAAATCTAACAATTTATATTAACACATGAGGATAGCACATTTAGATGTATCATATACAGATACATGCCTATGAAAAACCTATTCAGAACCTGTTATTTTTTGGCAATTGGGAAGTATTTTCTCCTCTGACATATGGCACAGCTTTCAAAGACCGGGGTTTGAAAAGCCAATTAATTCCTTCTTCCCAAGTCCAATTAGACTTTTATATTCCTGAGAAGTTGCCTTTCCAAAAGTACACAATGTGATTTTTGGGTTGTATTTAGAGAATATCAAAACTGCTGACAGAAGATTTCTGTCAGAAAATACACATTCATTAAAAAAAACATGATGTTTTCATGGAAAGTTTCAATTGATGAAATATGACAGACAATTCAAACAATTTTCATCTTTCTCAATGTAGAGACCAACACAAGGAGCTGAAAAATAGCAACAAAATAAAACCCAATGTTTTAATATTTTCCCAGTGAGATTTTTCAGACTTTCAGTTTCACAGTAAGTTCCCTCACATAAGCTTTGGAAGCACTGGAGCTTATCTAGCTTGCCAGAAAAATCAGCTTTCCTATCAGCTCTATTCTTAATGGCCTGGAAGGAATGTACATCAGACCGTTCTCAAGCCACAGCCGGTTTGACAGCCTTATGACAAGCCTGTCAAGACAGTTTGAAGTTAGTGCATAGAATCATTTAGGTTGGAAAAGACCCTTAAGATCATTGAGTCCAACTGTACAGCTAACGCTGCCAAGTCCATCCCTAAACCATGTCCCTAAGCATCACGTCTACACCTCAGTTATCTCCCCTAGAACAACACCTTATATAAGAAAGAGTGCGCACAGTGCTAAATGCACTCATTGGAACAGAGAGCAAAAAAGCATGATCTCCTCTGTGCCAAAAATGCAGGGTTCTTTTCTTACCTATACTTTTGGAAGTACATTTTGGGCTTATATTGTTTTCTTTTGCTTAGCTTTCTTTTTTTCTTTCTTAAACAGGCCCCAAGTTCATTACTATCATTCAAAATGGCAGTCATTGATAACTTTTTTGTTTAAAGCTAACAGCTCTCTTTAGGTGGTTTATTCCAGTTTATTTCAGGTACTGCTCTCCTGTAGAAACTGGACAGCAAGTATCCAGGTCTTTAATGTACGATATTGCACTGCATGTATTTCATTCATCTTCATTAAAAAAGCAACCAAAGCTTCAGTGTCAAGTCTACTTTGTCAAGTCAAAGGAGTCATCCTAAGTTATACTACCTATGTTTCTGACCAGTATTTTAGGGCATGTAGATGTTTGCATTTGCTATTTCGGTAGATGAATCTTACTTTCCTTTAGGAAAGAATTCTATATGAATTATCAAAACATGATCCATACTGTGGTTGCTTGGAGCTCAGACCCAACCTATGAGATTGCAATAAAAAACCTCCACAACTCCCAAGCAGACCCCATATTGGCTCTCTTACCCCAGAAATTAAAAATTGGACATAGCCTTTCCAAAGAGGGTTCTCTTCTTAGACCGTAAGGGCACTCTCAGCAGCCCATGCTTCTGGGTAAGTTTTTAACAGGTCACCTTCCCCCAGCACCTTACTTTGCATCCCTGCCTGAGCACTCAGTAGCACACACTTTTGCTCTACATTTGGTTCCAGTAAAGTTTATTCCAAACTATTTATCAAAGTGTGATTAACCTGCACCTTTCTAACCTCTGTAAGTAAACCTTTGACAATGCCTCCACCTCTGCACATAATAACCATTGTCACAATAAATTGTTCCAAACAGCCTCCATGAAAGGGCACCTTCCCTTCCCTCCCCTCCCCAGCATTAAAAAGGATTGTTTTCCTCACAGTGTCAGCAATAAAGTGATTTACATATTGCACACTGACTTCTATCCATAGAGAGAATTAAGAGCTGGGTCTAAAGGTGATCCAAGGACAAGTGAAAAAGGACTGAAAACCAGCACACAGCTGCTCCACACTGACTCTGACTCAAAAGAGTCCCTGGCTTCCACACCAGACAGCACTGAGTTATGACAAGTTAAATAAATAAATTATTTAGTAAACCAAAGAGTAAAATTTAAACTAAATGGTAAAATTTAGCAAAGTATTTAGTAAACTAAGGTGCTTCCTGCAATTCAGCTTGTTTCCCTGCTATGTACTGGATCCAGGTTCTCATCTCAGTTTCTTCAGCATTAGAGTAAAACCCTTGAGAGTCAAGTCAGCATGTCAACCTAGCATAGATGAGAGACAAGTAATGTACCTGTTCCCAACCCACTCGATGTGACGGTGGCCTCCAAAGGCCCAGCATGATGGAACCAAGGCACGCTGCTCATCTCTCCTGCCCCACGCTGCTCTGTGCTGTGTCGAAGAACTTCAGTGGGGCATCAAGAACAATACTGGGATGCCAAGGGTAAAGGGTTTTGGCTGTCACTCAACAGGTTACCACATGTGATAAGACACTGTATAAAAATAGTTAAATTTATAGGCATCTTCAGGGGACTAAGCAGGCAGGTCTCACATCCTGTTTATCAACAAAATGTATGCTGTGCCACCAACAGCACTGGTCCAAGAATGAGAACTTGTGAGAGATGTTGTGGCTGTCTTCCATGGAAGTGCAGCTTGCTGTAGATTGAAGCCACACTCAAAAAACATCTAATTGAGAGAGCATTTCTTTGTGTTTACTGTCATGTTTTAAAGCTACAAAGCCTTCAAGCTGCAACAAGTGATGCAGAAAGAATAAAAAGCCCACTGCAGGTAATGTTGACACCTTTAATTATATACTCTACTTCATTTCTGTGGTGAGATCTTACAACCTACCAATCACTATTATCAACATCCAACAGAACCTTCCAAACACTGGTACAAGGTCTTATGGTTAAGTAATTTTAAAAAGCCAAACACCTTACAGCAGCAGAATCTATGCTGAAGCAGTATCGTACCGTGTTGGCTGACATAATCCTTTGCAAATTATCCATCTGGCTGTGGGACTGAACACTCTTGTCCCTTGTCAGGGGACTTCCTGCTGCAGCAGCTTCCACGGCAATAGCCCACTGCACTTTCTTTGGCCACTGCAGTTTTCTATCAACATTTTGCTGCATTCAACCAGCAGAGCAGAATGAGCTGCTTCTGGCAGTACAGCTGACACTGAGTGTATCAAGCAGGTTAGAGACAGCTACCACCATGCTGACTTCATACATCACCTGTAATACAGTTTTTCGTAGATCACAGAGCAGTTGCACATCTGGCTGTAAGCACAGCTGTGCACATTTATGAAATAACTCTGCAAAGCAGCATGCATAGTTTTATGTCAGCACATCTTCCATTACTGGCAGGGTGACCCTCACAGCTAAATCCCAGAAGGCTGCTTTGGTGTCCCATGAGGGGAGCCCCCCCGCACTGGCGACTCTTGCAGATGCAATCCACCTTCACATCTTTCTCTCCTGGGCTCCTGGTCTGTTCTAGTGCATGCTGTTCACAAATGCCATTACCCGTATGCAACTTGCTTCTTTCTAGCAATCTAAAATTAAAATCCACCTGTACAAGCATTAGCAGTATTTGATGTTAGGACCCTGCCTCCAAAGGGAGGGATTTTGTGTTTGAAGAAGGGAAAATAGAAAATAGCCTAGTATGTTTCACAGGTAAATCATCGGGACATTTAATTTATCTTTTGTAAATAAAAGTCAATGAGCAAGTGACCCAACTAATGAGATGCTGAAAGCCTTCACATCAGCTCCTGTATTTACATGCAACGCACACATATGCCACTGAAAAATGAACCTCTTGCTTTTCCACTCTGTTCAAAAATCGATTATTAAAAAAGAGAAAAAAGTCATCAACTGGAAATCCAGACAATTCAGTAACACACTTTTCATGCAAGAACATTCATTTTAGTACAGAAGCTCCCAATTATTCATCTCCATCCCACATGAGCTAGGGTTGCTACAGTACTGGTCTCTGCAATTGCTTCCCAGCAGCCACAGCCTCTTCCTGGAGAGGACAGAGAACAGTTATTAGGGTAAGCACATAGACCCCAAAGCATCCAGTGCTACTTCCCGTGCACATAACTAAGCACCTGCTGCTGCCTCCACTTGGGAGAGGGTGACAAGTGGGGCAGTCTTGCTGCAGCCCTGCTAGAAGAGCTCAAAAACCAGAATCTGCCCAAGGAGGCTGGTGCCAGAAGCTCTATAGCAATGATACTCAGGCTAATTTTTTTTCAAACCCACTTCCTTTTGTCCATACCAGCCTCCCTTGACTTTTACTGCTCTCTGTTTGAAAGTGTGTACATATATTTCTAGGTGAGTTTCACAAACTGCCTGGTAAGACAAGGTTTCTCTGATGTGCTCACCCCAGACTGGGAGACAAAGGAGCTCTCATCACTTTAGAGATCATCATTATAAAAATAAATCAACACTTCAGTCACAGGCACCCTCATTTGAAGGTTGTACCTTCTCTATCAGAGAACATCATAACACACCTGCATTTACACGGCTGCTTTTAAACTTGTCATCGTTCTGCTTTATATTCTCCATGTTCCTCCCCAACACCCTTTTTGAGGGACAAGCAGTTACAAACCCCATGTTCCTCGCTGGTGTATTAGGCTTAGAGGCAGAAGAAAGTCTAAATATTTTCTTAGGCAGCTAAGAAGATGCAAGTGGAGGTCACATAATTGCAATCCTTGGCCAGGACACTTTTATGCATGCACAGTATTGCTTTGTGCGCTGTTTTCTTTTTGCTCTTTTATTCTTGCCCCTCTTGTTAGGCTGCTTTTTTCCATCTATGTTCTGCCAGGCCTTAGAAGTGACCAGTGCCACAGGCTGGCTGAACATCTGAACTCAAAATAGCCAAGCGGATGGAAAGTTCAATAAATGACTTCTGTATACCATGCACATCAATGTCCCTAATAATCCTTTTACCACATGTAGGATATATGACACACTCCACAGCATGCCAACTGCTTAGGCTTCCTAGTAACTCTTAAAAAGCTACAACTTCTGAGTTTCAAGAAATGAAAGCATTTGTGTAAAAAAAAATAAATAAACTGCAATGATATACACAAAAAGGTGGATTTACTACTTATACCACCTGTGTTAACTCCAGGGTGATGCAGATGTGTTTACAAACCACTGTACCCCCAGGGAAGACTTTCAGGGAGTTGTACCTGCACAGGGCAGGTCAAAAGCACAACTTGGAGCAAAACAGTCTAGTGGAGTCAGAGCAGGATCTAGAAATAGCAGTCCCTCAGCAACACAGCACCACTCCTACAACCTCTGCCCAGCAACTGCATGCAGCCAGCGCAACTGCTCAGCACACAGCACACAGCTCCCCCCACAACCTGCCAGGGCACAAGCAGGCAGGAACCAGGCAATGAAACCAGGTTTGCAAGGAAGACCATCAAGTGTCTTTCCCCACAGCCCTTCAGGAGAGATGCTTCGGCACTCTGGAGCCAAAGTCAAAAAGATCTGAGTTTGCCAGACAGCTAACGGTAGCTATCCATTAGACCAGACCATAGCTACACTTGGAAGTCACCTTCTCCATGCTTCTTGAGGGTTGCCAACATAGGAACCAATAAAAGCTGAAAGGCCCTGTAGGATTTAATCACTGTAAGAATATGCCTCAGCTTGTAAGAGGAGGAAGTAGCTTCTATCTCTCAGTTTGGACCTACTAACAGCAGACATTGTCAAAGAACTTCATGATTTGCTCACATAAAAAAAGTCATCGGTGATGACTTAATATGGGGTCATATTAAGTAGCGGGGTGGAAGACAAAGCCAATAAATCTTTCTGCTGTATAAAAACAAGACCCAAACATCAGCTGCTTGAATCTGCACGTATAATTATATAGAATGCACCTGCAAGGTAAATTTAAATTAGTAACATAGGAAAAACCACTGCAAAACGTCCTTTTGTTTGCAAAGTACCAAGCACTTCACATTTTGGGTTCCTACAGAGGCTTCTGGGCATTGTCACAACAGAAATAATAGCTTCCCATTCTGTATCCACAGATTAGGACTTTTAAAGCTTGAGACCTCAGTGACTGCAGCTTCACATTTCCTAGCTGTATTATTCCTCTTACAGAAGAGGTGTGCAGTCTTCACACTAGGGTTCAGAACAGATCTTTGGATTACTATACCAGAGCTAAATCCTCCACAATTTGGAAAAAATCTCAATTTGGAATAAAAACCTGTGACTGATTAAAAACCATAGGCAGAGTCAGTGGCATGTTTAAAGCAATGTTTTACTACCATGGTAAAAAGGAAGTACCTAGGTATATGTTTTTTGCTCTGTAAACCCTGGACCTGTAAGACCTGTTCTTCATGCTGTTATCTACTTACAGATTGATTTTCTTAAAGAGAAAAACTGTGAGCTGCCAATTTCAGATCAGGCTGACTTATGATCTCATGATATGATGGAGTATACTTAGCCAGTGAGAAGGAACTGGAAAAGTTCCCATTTAAATAAAGGCTGTGAATTTGGACTGCTGCTCAAAGACAAAAGTGGTGCTTCCATTCCAAACTCACTGCCCACCAAGCCAGAAGAAATAAATGTCTTCTGAGGTCAGAAGCTGGGAGTCTGCCACCCCAAATGCTTTACTCTCTAACTGATATGCTCTGCTATCTTATGCTGAAAATATCATCTGTGCTTCCTGCTTATCCATGTCTCAGGCTGGCACGGGGACATATATCCTGTTTTCCTTTGCTCCATTCTGCACATTCCCAGCCTTCCCCAGCTGCTTGCTGTTATCTGACCCTGACCTTCAAATGCCGTAACTCCTGGTGAAGGAGGTCTGCCACTGGAGCCTTTTCTCTTGCATTTTGAACACAGTGTAATGTTATATGAAAGTGTTGAAAGTTGCATTCCTTACCTCATCCTACAAACCACAGGTATTAGCATGCTACATTGACAGCCTCTTCAATCATTCTCAAGATAATCAAAGAAGCATTCAAAATCTAAAGTGTGAATTTAAGCATTCAAAATCTAAAAAGGGTTGTGTACATGTTGCTGCAGGCAAGCAAAGGCAGAAATGTATTCTTCTGTATAGCCCATGCATCAAGCTCACCAAAATAAACTTAATTCCATGGCAGATGTGAAACAACTCAAACAGAGCTGCTTTTGCAAGTCTCTTTCTTGCCTTGGCCAGTCCTCACTGGCAAGGAAATCCGTGACATCTGTGTCAGGACTCCTCTTTAGTCCCACATCAGTGCTTATCTGGAACCACAACATTTTCTACAAAGAAAGCTCACTTCTTCAGATGCCTCTCAGCCTCTACCTAAAAAAACAAACAATTGAGGGTTATTTAAGCAAGTGACTGCTCTCACACGGAAAAAGCCTTCTTCCCTTCATTGTGACTGACAAACAAGCATCTCTACCTCTTTACCAATGCATTTTCTAGAAAGCTGAGACCTCCCTTCATGACCTCACTGAGATGCTACCTCAGTTGGTGTTCATTTATCAGAAACCCCAAGTCAACTCCTAGCAACATCAGCCTTTGCTGCTGCTCCAGCCAGGATAACAGCATTGCAACTTCAGCATTAGGATTCTCATCTGTTTCCAAACCTTCTTTCAGTTTTCTGATTTGGTTTTTAAACACTCCTGAATATGGAATCCCCCTGGAAAAGGAGTATCTGAGAGCCTCAAGTCCTGATTGTTAAGTCTCTTCCTCCTCTCTTGGGTCTGTGTGCAGCAACAGCAAGGCAAATACAGAAGATCAACAATATGTATCTCCACAGGGAGCCTCCTGCTTCGTAAGCCTTCCAGACTTAACTGCTAAAGCTGGTTTTGTATTATAGACAGATTTGCTCCTTTGTATTGCCCTTCCACTTCCTCAGCCGCTTGTTGCTACGTTCACAAAGGTCTCTCATTTAAGCAACATTTCTCTCCATTCATTCTTTATGTTGGCCGCCTCATAAAATAAAATTAAGAAAAGACCTGCTGCGTCTCATCATTCAATCCTATCAGTTTTTTCCATCATCTCTGATGCAGCTCCTTTCCTCCTCACTAACTGAATGGCCCTGAATAGGTAGCATTTTCCCTTCCACATCAAGAATTGATTACACTCCTCCCTTAGGGCCAGATTCAACTAGGTACTAAGTGCTGGAACCCCCACCAATGTTTTTGTGGGGAAAAAAAAAGCCTTCAGATTATGAGCAAAGCTGAGCCTGGAGTTTTTATAACCTAGTGTCATCAAAACCTCAAGCCCTCTAGGCATGCTAGAATGTTATTTATTTAGGGAGGAGGGAGCAGGGAGAGAAGACAGAGGAAGCAGGTGAACATACTGCTTTTCATCACAGATAAATACTAGATCTGGGTCTGGTAGTATGCCTGGCAGATAGTGACAAGCCACTCCACAGAAATTCTCTCTCTCGGCCTGGACAGAGGCAGTCTGGCAGAGCTGGACACAGATGACCATGGTCCTGCTTGCCAGGCACTGTCCGCTTGCCCACATACAAACTTCATATCAAGATCCTTTCATAGCCCCTAGTGCACTGGTCTCCAGCATGGGGTGCGCTCACCTCAGGGAGTGCAAAAGACAATCTGTTGGGGTGCTGGAAGGAAGTATTTTTTTTGTACTGCTAATAAATGAAATAAAAAATTTAAATAATGTTTATTTAATCTTTATCTCATCCTTTAAAAACTTCTATTTTTGTGTATGTTTTGTAATGTACATAGTATATTAGTACAGTAGTACATCTATATAATTTATACATAAATATACACAGACTGGGGGCATCTCCTGAAAAAACTTCTAATAGGGTTGCATGATCAAAAATGTTTGGAGAACATTGCCCTAGAGCTCTTCAGTAATAGCATTCGGGACTAAAGCAGCCTAGCAGACAATTCACCCTCACTTTAGCAGAGCTGCGTGTGCACTTGAATCCTATAAGCTTCAGCTGATCTACCTGGAGGTTTTATATCAGTATAACCAGATTGCTTTGAAAAGGAGCAATTTCCCTTTGCCCTTGCTAGAAGACTGCTCTCGTAAGAACAGGGGAGTGGCAGTATCAGTCACAGGTACTTTTGCTCTGGTGTAACAGTTTTCATGTCAGTCTGCTATTAACATGTTACTAGACTGTATCATTAAAGTAGTATCACATATGCATTTATTTAAGCATGTGCTTATATGCTACTCTGGATGCAAAGGACAATGTGCTACAGTAACATTCCTTGACACCTTTGAGTTTTTTAATTTGTGTCACTCACAAATCAAGAGGATGTTTAACAGTCTTGTGTTTTTCTCCAGTGGAAATAAGCTTCCAGAGCACATACTCCTTGTTCAGTCAGCCATGCAAATTATTAATCCTATAAGCAAGACTGAGTCTGCAATATGCATAGTGGTAGGAAAGGAGAGAAATTACTTCTTACCATAAATATCCTCTGTAGTCTCTCCTTCAGCCCCCTTCTGGGCCTTATGGCTGTCACTCAGTAGATTCTGGTCATTCTTCTCAAACCTTGGCAAGCAAAGTGCAGCTGATGTGTTCTTTAGGGAACATGTGTTTCTCCTTTTGACCATGGGTCCTAATGTTAGTTTATACCACTTATACTCAGACATTATACCAATCTTATTACTGTATATAAAGTATATAAAAGGTACATTAAAAGCTATTTCTGTTTAAAAGCTACCCTATGTTTAGGGAGCAATAGAGACACACAACTTGCCAATGAGTTTTAATAATGTCAGGCACTTAAGCTCCTTGTGTAGTCAAAGCAGACAGGTTGTACTTTTCAACAAACATCAAAATGGATTTCTAAAGAAATTTTTGAGGTTACAATTTGGGAGTTAACTGCCAACACTAATCTCTTTTAGGGTCTCTTAGGCTCCAAACCGGCAGACAGTATTTGAGGCAGATACTCAACCTTAAGATAGAGTGATCAAATTCTTTTTAGGCACCAGTGCAACACTACAAGTGCCTGTTTTTAAGGTGCAATTAACATGTTTCTTATAGCCCAGGGTTCCTTCAAATAAGTTAGCAACAGCAGTACTATAATGTCAAGTGATGCTGTCTGTACAAACCAGGAATAACTGTAAAAGAATAAGTAGTGAGAAATACAGTACAGAGTCTTTAAAGACACAACAAAAGAGGCATTTAAAGACTCTGCTTAGAAGACCTAACTTTCTTACTTGAGTTTAAAAGCTTGCTTACTTTCTCCTCCCACTTCTAAATTACAGACTTACAGTGGCTGCCTACACCAGTGGTCACAAAAAAGCAAAACTGAAAATGTATCTGTGTGTCTCCTTTCCTTAGGAAGCATTCAAGCTCCACCAGTATACAGAATGGTGAGTTTAGCTAGGCTCAAAGAGGAAAAGAAAAGCAATAACCACACCAAAACTGCCTAAACAAACACAACATTTTGTTTTCTTTATAGAAATTATCACTTAGTTTTGGCCACATCCTCCTGCCTCTAGAACCAGCATCTGGGGGATAAGGAGCTCCAGGGCACACTGTGGAAGTGATGGAAAACCCAGACACAGGAGAGCCAATTCCCACCCCCACCAAAAGAGTTGACAGTGGAGAAGAGAGAACTATTCCTTAAATGCTTGCTGCAAAGAACTGGGCCCATTACTTATGGCATTACCCTCTGAACTTCCACAAGTCTCTTCTGCTAGACAGCAGGAGCACAGCGGCATTCACACCTCAGTCCCAATAAAATGCTCACTCAGAACTCTGTGCAGCAGTAGCTGACAACCCCAAAATGCAACCTTCATCCAAACAAAAAGTTGATTAATCATGGGGTAACCAAACCCACTGATAAGCACTACTCCTATTAGATCTGAAACTCAAATTATGTTAAGTTGCACACTGCATTTCTTCCAGCTTTTTAATGCTAAGTTTGATGTTATGGTGGGTGTGACAGTTGCTCACATATTGCATCTCCTACGCACTCAGATCTGGAACATCAGCTGTAGCGGGTGTGGGTGAGCAGCATGGTCAGGTGCATCTGGCCATCACTTTAGGATGTTAGAAGTGCCAGTTGTCATCTTTATGTGACACTATGAACACAAGAACGGGCAGAGTCTGCTTTCGCGTGGCCTAGTCTGTCAACATCAACCAGCTTTTTTATCGCAGGAGACGCCGTTAGAGACTACAGGACCTTCTCACTGCAAATGTGCAGTCTAATAAGGGTTGAACTCAAGTAAGCCATCTTTCAGCAAGGGCAATTCAAAGGGCTGTCACCCCCATCTGCTATTTTTGCATAAGGTAGGTTAGAAGTCGATACCTGGAAGACTTTCCTCCCACAGGAGGAATGGACCTGGGCACATGGGGCAAAGCAAAACTGCAAAAAGCCTGGCTTACAAAGCAGCAAAGTTTGAACAATGAACCCCTGCCCTGGACTGCCTGCAATTTTAACAGGAACAGTGGAGACACAGTGTCCAGCACAGCCCAGAACAATAAAAAAGGAAGTTTCATAATGACTAAGAACATGATGTTAAAGCGTGAAGTATTCGTAGGATCTATATTAAGACACAAGAGAAACATTCGTTTTTATGACAGCACAGAAGTCTAGAAAGCAAAATACAATTAGAGAAACTAAATGCTGTAGCAGAGAAGAGCAGGTTAGGAAAAGGTTATAGCACAGATTAAAAGGATTCAGTAGAAACTGAAAGCTTCAAAGTAAAGTTTTGAACAGCTTTTGTTATACTTGTTTCTTGCTCCTTTTCTGATTAAAGTACTGTGCTGAAGCATTCTCTCTTTAGCTGCCCATTTCAGCCTAAAAAGAAAGAGTCCCATCTCTCTCTTATCTTAGGAAGAAAGCTGACATGAGAACAACGGGTAGCACACTGCTCGATGTCAAGCCGCTCCAGGTCAATACTTAAACCCTTTTTGAGTCAACTCTTCAGCAAAAGACCTGAAGAAAAGGCAGGGTTTGTATTTTAACATTCCACTCGCTCAACTGCAGTATTTGCCCATAAAATGCTATCAAATGCTTCTGCTTCAGCATACAATGGCCGCTTTTAGAAGGAAACTAATGCTCACTTAGCTTCTTTTCATTGATGCAGGGAGTGATTTGCAACTAGCCTAAAAGAACAGAGAGTTAAAAACTGGCACAATCTCAAGAAAAGCTCTAACAGTGTCAAGCCCATTTCACAGTCCTAGAACAATTTCATATTCAGTACCCACCACCTTGACAGTACCAATTCAAAAATATGCAAACCAGAGTATTTTACACCATCTGTCCCAAAGGGCAAGTAGGTGCTTGCTCTGCAATTTGCACTTACAGAGCTCAACGTGGTTTGTATTTTTACCCCAACCTGGTAAGACTGTAGGATTTGGTACATCTGGCTACACTCCCTCCTCTTTTAATCAGAAACAGCTATGCCTTGTACAGGAAGAGTTTAAAAGATCTTTAACTAAATAAAATAGGGACAAAGGGGAAGAAGGAGGAAATGAGGCCAGTGCAATTTTTCAAGATTCACGTTAACCTAAGTGTCATTCTGCTGTCAAGGCAAGTGTCTTGAGGTTCCTAAAAGAGTAAGTGTCATGAGTTGGAGGACAGGACACCAGAAACTGCAGTACACGTGGCAGAGGCAAAGACAAAGAGGCAGAAGCAAAGACAAATTTAAAAAAATTTAAATCCTGCAGTTCAGTACATATTTTTGTTTCTAATTCTGAAATACTAGGAGCCCCATAACAAGAATTTAAGTGAATCTAAGTTCAAGGTAACATGTTAAACTGAGAAAACAAAGATTCTAAAATAGAGATAAGAGACTTGGCAACTTTAAACTTGTTACTCTGATCTCAATATTCCTCAAAGACTGAATAGATTTTGGAGAAAAGACTAATCAAAGACATCAAGACAAATGCAGAGCATTTGTATCACAGACTGATCACCTTAAAATAGTTTTCAGTGGGTAAGATTCTAAGATACTACTACTTGCAAGATGGTTGAATTTATCTGTTCTCTCTCCAGCTAGGTACTTGTTAATTGGCAGCAACAGGGATGAGTATTAATGTCTCCTCTTTACCCAGATCCTTTACTGAGAAAGGAGCTGTCTGCATGAAGGTAGGTGATTTCTGGAGAGAGATTTTTTCATTTATTACTAGAACATTGAATTAGAACAGAATGTGCGATCAAGACACTAATGGGTAAGGCTGAGCTGATCATCCTGCTAGGCAGTAGCTGGATATGTTGGCCAAAATGAATCTGAAAAGGAGCATACACAACAGGAAAAAAGGGCAAAGTCATGCACTTACAGACCAGTAGTGAGACTTTTTTCTCTCATTACCTCCTCAAATCTGAGACAAATCTCTTATATTGCAGAAAAGGGATGCACAACTGACATCTAAGATAGCTGCTTTCGAGGTAGCACCTTTAGTGGAGATAGTGACAGTACCTTTCAACAGGAACTGTAAGACCTTATTTGGAACTCCACAATTTTCCACCAAAAAATTACTTCTAAACTGGGAAAGATAGAGAACAACTACTAGAAGTAGTAGGGGTGGGTGTATTCTTGCAAGGGAAGATTGTGAAGAAACCAGTTACTTTCTCATTTTTAGCCTAGAGAAAAAAAAAGGCAGCAAACTTCTTCAATGTACTTGAAGCAAATACTAAGACCTAAGTGCCAACACTGTAACTTGCAAGATAAAACAATTTTGCAATGCTGACAAAGTAGTGAAGAAACAACCTTCTGATACTCAGTCCATGAACTGGAGAAACATGAAGTAAACATTCAGTTGTCCTTTCTTGCCAAGACATTTGTTACATGGTCATCAGTTATTGCAGACATCTGGACTATGACTTAACTGGGCCTATTCCAGACCTGTGCCTGTCTTCCTCCACATATCCATTCTCATGGTCTACAGTGGTCTGTGTTGGCATTCAGTTGCAAGGAGGCTCTCCATTCCTCACTGTCGCGGTTTATGCAGTTGCTCCATCACCCAATGCCTCCTCCCATGGAAAGAAGATCCATGGGTTGAAATATAAATAGATTTAATAAAACAATAATAAACTAATATTAATAACAGTTATAATATAAAACACACAGAGTTATACTCTGCCAATATTGTGGGAGTGAAGGCCTCAGGGTTAGGACTGTAAACGAGTCCCTCTCAAGATGTTAGCTATGGAAGAAGGAGCAGGAGGAAGAGGCAGAGAAGGAGGAAGAAGGGCCATCCCCAGCAAACTCCTCAATTTATAGTGAATGGGACATTGATGGTATGAATAGTATTAACTGGTCAGCCTGGGGTCACCTTGGGGTTTCACCTTAACAGAGCAGCAGGCTGCCTGTGAGTACACTGCTCATTCCCATGTAGAAGCTATACAGCTTTCTCCCTGCTCCTAAAGCTGCGGCAGGAGATGCAAGTTGCAAGCCTGTTGCATAGCACTCCAACATGCAACTTGCCACTAAGCAGCTTCCCTAGTGTTTGCATTTATCTTAACCAGTCTAAACCAGAAGAGAACGGTGCTAGAAGAGACCAAAGGAAGTCCTTCAGTCCAGGCTTCTATCCCTGTTCAACAAACATACTGGGCGTCAGTCTATCATGGGTGTCAGTCTATTACAACAGGTCAGCGCCACTTGCTCTGAGGTTTTCAGTGACACACCTCATGTCTTCAGCGGCACTGCGCTGTCTGTTCAAGAGTTGCTATCATGTCTGATTTTATTATCCACCAATTCAATATATACCTGTTATTTCTCATGTTCCATTTTCAGAGCAGATAATTCCCTTTCCTATAACAACCCTTACTTATCCATATGGCCATGTAGCTTAAAAACAGAATACTGAAAGGTGGTCCAGCTAGTAGATTGTCTGCTTTTCAGTCCTTTCCCTTCACATTAGACTATTTGCTTCTCAGCCGGGTTGGTGACCCATACTACCTCTCCTAAAGGGCAAGCCAGTCTCATCACAGGTCTTGTACACTCTTTTGTTTAAAGATCTGAGGAGGATGTTTTCCTTTCCACAACAACATGACACTGAGTCACATTTGTCTGGTGGTCAGCTTCAACCTCCAGTTCCTTTTCCATCTAAACAGTTCTTCCCCTTCCCCTCCATTTTACACTTCTGCTGTTAGTCACTGGTGCCTTCACACTAAGCATTTCTCTCTTGCACCATGCCCTTTTTTCCTTCCTGGGCTATTTCAGACTGTCAAGAAGCTTGCAAATTCTCAGCCTGTCCTCCAGCGTACACAGAGTCCCTCTCAACTCCATGTTATCGACAAGTTTAATAAACAGATTCAGTAAGTCCACCTCCATTCCGGAGGGCAGTTTCAAATTCTCATTAAATTTAAAAATAAATAAACAAAATCTTGCATCAGAAGATTTAAGCTTTTCCAGATCATTATGCAAGACCTTTTTAGAGGTATGGGCCAGACCTTACCAAGTTCAAATGGAGACAGAAACAGACATTTGCAGTAACAATTTTAGTGAGAATTCCTGACAGGGCCTTAATGGTATTCACTCAGCCAGAAGTTTCTGCATCTGGCTGCTTCTCACCCTGATACATTTTAATCTCTGCAAGGTTTGTTGCAACAGATAATAGCCCAGTTCTGTTTAACATCTTTATCAATGACATAAATGAAAGGATTGAGTGTATCCTCAGTAAGTTTGCAGATGACACTAAGCTGGGCAGGAACGTTGATCTGCCTGGGGGTAGGAAGGCTCTGCAGAAGTACTTGGATAGGCTGAATCAATGGGCTATGGCCAATTGTATGAGCTTCAACAAGGCCAAGTGCCATGTCCCACACCTGGGTCACACCAACCCTGTGCAATGCTGCAGGGTTGAGGATGAGTGGCTGCAGAGATGGTTCCTGCCTCAAGAAGTTGCCTATTCAGTATATAAAACAAGGAGATAAGTCTGATGGGGAATGCAGTGACTGCGGCAGGCCTTCCCAAGGCTCAGGTACCTCCTAACTATGCACAAGCATAGTGCACAGGCTGGCTGTTTCATACATGAGAAAGAAGCCCCCATAGCGCCCAGCCCACAGGGAGCCCCCAGACCCCATGGGAAACAATGACAGGGGCTGCTGTAGAGGTTTGACAAGCTGGTCTAGACCACCTCTGATGTCAGTTTAAGTGTGAGTCATTACCCAGTAGCACAGAAGCAGATGAAGAAAGGCCTTTTTTGAGAGGGTCATTCCTTATTTATCAAGTACAACCTCATCAAGTGCAAAGAGCAGGATGTCATTTTTCCAAAACTCATCGCTCTTTTCCCAATGGGGGAGATTTGTTATATGCTTAAAGCCGCCTCCTTTCCTTACCTTTAAATGAACGGGCTGAGACTATGTGCAGCAATGTTAGCACCATGAAAATAGCTACAGAACAAAGGCACTTCAAGTCTTAGTGCTTAATTTCTTTTAATCTTAAAGACAATGACATGAGGGAATTAATGCAGATCTCAAGTATAAACCTCCAGACATAGTGTTTTACTACATAATAGGACATGTCTGTAAGTAAGGAATAACTATGAAGTCCAAGAAATGAGGGAAAGTCTTCAGTTCAGGAGGTCTTCTCATTTAGTGACCCCGTTCAGGAATCCAGCAAACTAGAAGCCCTTTGAAAAACAAAATGAGAATTTATATCCATAATGCAACATATCCAGCGTGACATATCTAAGAGCATCTTCTGTTTTTCAAGACCATTTCAGGAATTTCTTGCTCCAAACCAAAGGTAGTTCATTTTTGCCAAGCCGCTGCAGCAAGTGAAGGTTTATGAACCACCACCCTGCCCTCTGGGGAAGGCTGGCCATCTCTTGCCTTGCAGTGCAGTTGAAATGTTTTCTCTGTACTGGGGCAGAATAAGTAATCTAGATCCTCATCGCAAATGCCATAAGCCATATGCATAAGTGCATACATATATGAGTTTCAATACATATAACCTCTTCACAGGGCATGAACTGACAGGATTACCGTTGCTCAAGCTCTGCAAAAGCAGGGTGCATCCAGCAGCAGACAGCACCATGACATCAATGTGAACAGCCACACTCCCACAGCTTCATGCTGACCTCAGACACACACCTACGACTGCTACCCACCGGGAAGTTAGCCAGCCTCTACCTTTCAGAAAAATCTGAGACGACTATACACACTGGATAGTCAGACTTTCCACAACAGTGAATTTCATAAGTAACTTAAAAAAATAAAGATATTCTCATTTTTGCCTCTGATTTAATCTTTCATACACACCTACCTCTCTGCCATATGTAATCAGAAATGAATCACAGTTGTAACAGCAGCTGCTTTAAGTATTTTTTCTGTTTTTCTTCACTAGAAAGAACACTTCCATTTGTGCCCACTGATGGGCTCACTGTATGTTTTATCTCAGTCCAGTAATCTTCCTGTCCAACACACGGCTAATTCCCCCCATCGATACAGACATACACGATATTCTTTGCTTCAGTGTCTCCTGTGTATCCCTCTCTGACACGATTTTTCCATCCTTACAGTGCTCCTCATCGACTGCACTTCAGTTTGCTCAGTTTTCAACTGCACAGTCACAGCTTTGTATTGCTTGCCGAACAGAAGTTGCTTGGTTTTGTTCTTTGTCCTTAATGGCAAATACAGTTTGTCAATACAGGTCATGTGAGTTCCTCATGCTGTCCAAGAAAGCAGAATTGAAAGCATGTTTTCTGTTATGTGCAATTAATGTCAGTTGTCTTCACAGAAAATCAGGAGGTAACCCAGAAGTAATTTATACAAAATAGAAATAAGCTAAGGAGCCTTCCTAGCCTATATCACTGCAGTCTCTCAGTCTAGCAGCTCTGGTTTAACAGACGTACTCAGTTATGTGTCTGTTCATTTTCAGACAAAGCCAATGAGAGATTACCATCCTGTTGTTTAAAGAATATGAAGTGGGAGCTTGGATAAAAACCTAGAAAGGATGCCTTGCCACAGGGAAGCGAGATGTCAATGCTGGTATTGCCATACATTTGTCTTAGCCATCCATTCCTCTAGAGTCCATCTGTTCTGTTTTCTAATAACAAGCCAAATTTTTAGCAGTATTTGGAAGGATGAGGTATTTTAGAGGTTATATTCCACTGACTTCTAGATAACATAGGTTGCTGTAACCGTGATTACCTTCCCTTTGGGAAGAACCTTGTATTTTGAAACTGCTAAATCCATCTGCTCCAAAGTTTTGGAAGGGTGAGAATAGGAGGGACGCAAAACACCTACATGAACAAGCACACCTAAGAGACATTTCCAGTCTCTTTTAAGTCTATGGCATCCAGGACAGCTTTCTGTGACCTAGCAGTCTATACAGAATTTGCACATCAACTCCACCATTAGCACCCTCATTAGACTCAGCAGAGATGATAATTTCCTCTCCAGGTTGACTTGGAGGTATGCAGACAAGGAAATTGTTTGCTCTGCTGTTTTTATGATGTTGACAAAAGACATGAGAAGCTGTAGGAACTAATCTACTTCTTTTAAATGACCCCATCAATAGCTGTAAGGGGAAAAGACTCATTTGATGCAGTGACAGATGTAGGATGCTTTTTCTCTGTAAAAGGCTAGACAGTGTCTATGGAGAAGACCTTGATCTGCAGCGCTTACAGACTCTTCATGTCTCAAGTACTGACCAAAACTGGTTCTCTGTATAAAAGCAAATAAGAACAGGTTTTTTTCTGTGAATTTTATCCACACTGGGTTATTCCCCAAACACATGTTCAATAGCAGAGGTATGGGCAAAAGAAGGAAGGGAACACAGATAGCTAAGTTGCACTAAATTTTAGAATCAATAAGGCTGTCATATCATGCACTTGCACCACTTCAGTGATGATGGAAGCAGGATAATGTGCTCTAAATCCAGTAAAACCATCTTAAGAGCACATTTAGATTTCATAAGACATACGAGACAGTAAGCCTTTGCATAATTCACTTATTTAGCAAAACTTCAAACCTTTAAGTAATCCTATAAAGGATCTGCAAAGTAGTAGTGTACATCTTTGTGATGTATTTATCATAATGACACCATCACACCACTTCTAGGAAGATATAAGTAAATTCTACTTAGAATGCAAGATCAGGTTATATAGATGTGCATTTTTTCTAGTATTTTCCATGGTTATGTAAGTCAAAAGCAGCTGATTTCTCTGATGACATAAGTAAGCAAGAACGAGTCACATCAGCAGCACTTTATCCACTTACAGTAGAAGAATTTAGCCCAGATACATCTGAAGCAGAATCTGCCACAAGCAACTAAGTAGCTTTCATTGCCTTTCTTCCTCCTCGGGAACCTTTAAGTATTGACCTCAGTCTAGTAAGACTGAAGCCTTCAGATACAATTCAGGACTTAAACCAATATCACCATCACTGTGAGACAATGGTATGTATATGGCCCTCTTTTATGGCCCAGCCTGACCCAAGAGCTCTTCCTCCAGGCTCCTTGCTGCTGAAATGCTGCCTTCCCATCTCCTTTTCACACTCTTGGGAAGAGTACGTACATTGGATCTCCACCGACATCCTGCCAAGACTTTCCATAGCTCTCTACCCACTTACAACTAGAGCCATTCACATAACAGCTAAAAGCCTTTCTCCCCTTTGATTATTTAATTTTAATTGAATTATTTGCCCCTGCTAAAACTATTTAGAATACAGGTCAAATAAACAACTCCATGCTATATCAATACATATTGTATCGTATGATTCACTGGACACTAACTTGAAGGAACTAAATTAATTTTCCTTATTTAACAATCATAAAATAACTCTACTGGAAAAATCCAATCAAGAGTGAAGTCTTATCAGCTGACATACAAACAGACTTGTGATTAAACATATGAAAAACCTTTTATTACTGTGAAGGTGGTTACAACCTGGAATTTAAAGCTGTGCCTTGCTTCCTTGCCTTTAGATGGAAGATGCAGGCTCATTTCATGTCTCAGATAACATACTCTCCCTTGTGCAGAATATCATCTTTCATGTGGCAGACATGATGGAATAAATGTTTCCCATAACCTGGTCTTTCTAGAAAATAACCTTATCATTAAAAAAAAAAAACCAAAAGCTACTTTAAATTCTCATTTAAACCTCTTCAAGGTGACAAGGAGAGCCTGATTGGTAGAAACCATTTATGCAACTTCTCCCTGAGCACATGCTGTTTTACTAGAGCATGTTCTTCAGAGATGGTAACTTACGGCACATTTAGTGTTCCAGATACACACTCTGGAAAACATAAAAAGCTAGTTACACTCTCTAAATGCAACTTGAAGAGGAGCTGCTATACTCTTTCAGCAAGGAACAATCTTAACATTTTTCCCTCGGGTTTAGACTTAACAAAGTTTGGAGGGCGTAGAAAAATTAAGAAAATAGTAGCACTGATTGGCTGTAACTTTGAGGACTTAAGCAATAACTTTTGCTCAGACTTCCCTACTATTGCTGCCACCCTAAAATATTGTATCTAGCAATAAGAAGTGCTCTTACATCTGACATAAAATTTTCTGGTTGCTGAACTATATATGGTTATAGGAAGCATTGGACCCTAGGAAAGAACACCAACTACCCCACCAAGCTGCAGCAATACCAAGATATTTGCACCCTCTAAAACCCTCCACAGAGAAAGTCCATAACCAGTAGTGCCTCTCTCTATTACAGAACATTTCCTGCCCAGATTACTGAGCTAACAAGGAAAGGCACCATCCAGAATCACACCACTCTTGAAGGAAGGAAGAGCACACCAATTAAGTCTGAGGCAGGAGCAACCAGAAATCAAGGGTGTACACTGAACTGCACTTACTAGCTTGTCACTGAAGTAGGAATAGTTGCTCGCTTGCTCTCTCCTTTTCAGTTATGGTTTCCCTATTCTAGAAGCAGTTTGTTTTCTTAATCTTTCTGTACTTCCACAACCAGCTCTGTCCCACCCTCAGAAGAAGCGAAGCCAGAGAGAGGAGCCCCAGCTATCCCTCCTCCCAGAATTAAAGTACTGTTTGGGCAGAGGTCAGACCTCCTTTCCTAGAGGCCTATGTATTTGTAGGTTCACTTCCCAATAAATCAATTCTGCTTCCTCTTCACAGTAAGGTTTGGAGAGAAGGAGAAGGGAGATGCCAAAACATGCCTGGATGCAACACTTTATCATGGATATCATCATCCTTTTAAACAGACGTGTTGACCAATGGGATGAGGTTTAATATGGCCAA
>NW_010182471.1:5478-11549 GCF_000695765.1 Mesitornis unicolor | reverse complement strand
GAACCTGGGGTTGTTCCTGCCCAGAACATATGGTCAGCTGGAAAAGCCATGGGGCTTTTTTGCAGCCTTAGTGTGTTAAAACCTGTCTGGTCTGCAGGGAAGCGATGCTGCTTCCTAATCCGTGAATTGGTGCAGGTTTTTAGGAGGTGCTGCAGGTTGTCAGGCCGCAGCTCTGCGTGTGTAAAGAAGCATTAGAAATGTCCTTTCTCCTGTTAAATGAAGACATAGCTTATGGTTTTTAAAGCTTTCAAACACACTATATATACTGGCTGAAGTTCTTTGGGCTGTACCCAGCTCTTTAAATGAAAAGGCATGTTTTTGATGGATTTTTCCATGGTGCTGGGCTCGGGCAGTGCTCTGTGTTTGCTCTCCCCTCCCTCCCAAGGCTCCATGCCATGGTGACGTGGATAAACGGATCATTCCTATGGAAAAATGAAATATTCAACCGAATTTCCTGTTGGGGTGTCATTTTGGGTCCCCTGGTATTCCCAAAATGCAACCAGAGCTCAGGGGTGTTCAGCTGAGAGCCCGGGCGATGCTCAGGGAGCTGGGGGGTGCGTGCAGAAATAGGATTAATGCATTGGCTGTGCTAAAAAGTAAGTGGAAAAAGTGAAGCACAACTCTGTGTTCTCTGCTGTGTCAGCCAGGCAGCCCAGGAAGAGGTTTTGAGAGCTTCTAAGATAGTAATCCCCAACTGATAATATCATTTAATGCAGTAAAATGTATATATATATATATATACATGCATGTGTGAGTGTGTGGTGCTTTCCAGTGGCCACTTGCACAAAGCTCCAAATAGCTCCCAGCTAATTGGAATTTAAACAGCAGCGTGTGAACGCTGATTGGGAACTGCTCAAGGATAATTTATTAAATAGTGCAAAAGCTGTGCTTTCACCACAGAGGAAACATTTATGGCTCAAGCCTGGTTTTTGGGGGGAACCGAAAGCTTTTTGGCCAAGAAGAAATGCTGTGTGTAACAGGTACAAAGGAGAAGTGGGTGGCTTTTCCTGGCTGCCAGAGCCTTCCAGGGCTGAGCAGTATTTGCCAAGGGGAAATGAGACGACCTGAATAAATACAGGTTAATCAGCTTTGAGGTGAGCCTGTCCAAGTAACAGAATCCCTGATGCTTTCTAATGAAGAGTTAATGGAGAGTAACACGGCTGATGCCAATCAGCCTGGGCTGGTGGGAAACAGATCTTGTACACCTGATTTCTGTTATATGTTACAAGTTTATTTGATGCAGGCACGCAGACTTCAGCAAAACACTGGTTTTTAATTTAAAAATGAATAGGATGCTAATTCAGGCTGGCACAGAGAGACCAGGACTAATGAGGAATGAGGGAGCAGGACCTGAGTGCCATGAACAGGGTCAGCTGCTGAACGACCAAGTGATGCTCTTAAAATTGGGTACAACTGCCCTAAGCTGCAGCAGTGATTCATCATCAAACCTCATCTAAATCTAAATTTGGAAATCCTGAAAGATTTCAATCTTGGTGTGGAGTTAAGCCTTTGTTAAATGGAAATGGGAGTTCGCAGCGGTCATAAATAGCAGATCCATCTCCCCTTGTATCCATCTTCCCTCTGCATAAAAAGCAGCGCTGTTACATCGAACTGGGCAGGACTTGGAGCACGAATTCACTTTAAACCCTGGGTTTAATGCGATTGGCGCTCGCTCATTGTACAGGGCTTTAGGTGTGTGTGGTGATGCTGGTTAAGCCCTGTCTGTGCATCACTTTTTGGGGAGAGCTGTGCAGGTTTGTAGCCATTCTCATGGCATCTGATGGTGGGAAGTGTTGGCTCAGGTGGGCGGCACACACCATGGAAACTTCACACCACGAATGTTTCGCACCACATAACATAAAAGGTGGCTTGACTTATTCTGTGTGTTTTCTCAAAAATGCCCGTTACTTAGAGCAATATTAGGCAACAAGCACTGTTCCTGCCTCTAGACTCAGCTAAAAAGCCATTCTGGTGACAGACCCAAACGAAAATAGCCAAACCCAGGAAGAAATCCTTGGCGCAGCACCAGTGTTCATTGCTCAGATAGCTTTGTCACGCTGGCTGTATTTGTACGGAAACCAAAATGAGCTGAGAAGGAAAATATTTCTCTTTGTTGTTTTGTTTCCAGGACAAAAAGAGAGTTTTGAGTTTTCCTTTTCGTTTCCTTTCCAGTTTTTAGACTACTTGTAATTATACGGTGCCGAGCAAATAGATAGTGCTCTCCCTTGTTGTAAATGACTTGGAAGTTTTCTTTAATCCCCAGGTAGGGTTCACCTGGTGTGTCATTCATCACGCCACTGCTCTGCATTCCAGCACCCGGGCTCATTTAATTTGCTAGGCTGAACGAAATAGCTTTACCATGCCTGCTTATACAGAAGTAATGATGGGTAGAACCCCGTGGCACATAATAATTGCTGTTTTCCACAAAGAGATGCATGCATGTTATCAGAATAATCTTTTAAAAAAAGTTTAAACTCATGAGAGCGAGACGGGCTGTGGACAACGGAGCCAAAATGATGGAGGGTGGTTTTCTTCCCAGATAATTTTCTTTTTTTGCATCCCCGGGAGCTGCTGCAGCATTTTCTCAGTTTGAGCCTCTAACACGTTCACCCCCTCATAAAAATCTCAGTCTGAAACCCACCTTTTGCCTAAGACTTTTCTGTCAGAATAGCAAACCTAGAACAGATGGCAATATTTTTTCACTGGGGACATAAACACAAGGGATGGGTCCAGACAAGCCCTTTTGTTTGAGGATGCATATCCTGGCCGCCTCAACTCAACACATTGACATGTGTCAGTCACCCCAGTGAAATCAATACCCTGACATTTCGGGTCCTCCTCACAGACCTTTACAAAGGAGCTTTGCCCAGAGGGTTTTGTGCTGCAGCCCACCTCTCCCTCCCCTCCACTGAGCCCCAGTAGCTCAGGATGCTGAACCCCAGCAGCTCAGGATGCAGAACCCCAACAACTCAGGATGCTGAGACCCAGCAGCTCAGGATGCTGAGCACCAGCAGCTGAGGTTGCTGAACCCCAACAGCTCAGGATTCTGAGACCCAGCAGCTCAGGATGCTGAGCACCAGCAGCTGAGGTTGCTGAACCCCAGCAGCTCAGGATGCTGAACCCAAACAGCTCAGGATGCTGAACCCAAACAGCTCAGGATGCTGAACCCAAACAGCTCAGGATGCTGAACCCAAACAGCTCAGGATGCTGAACCCAAACAGCTCAGGATGCTGAACCCAAACAGCTCAGGATGCTGAACCCAAACAGCTCAGGATGCTGAACCCCAGAAGCTCAGGATGCTGAACTCTGGCAGCTCAGGATGCTGAACCCTGGCAGCTCAGGATGCTGAACCCCAGCAGCGTTTCTGCTGTTGGACGGCTCACAGCTCCTCTCGTAATCTCCCATTAAAGCCTCCCCAGCTATCACTGCTCAGCCTTCACACTTATTTCCTGCACCATGGCAGACAGGGCTGAAGCTATCGGTGAATTCTGATTCCCTGGTGGCAGTTGCAGGAGCAAGGTGGAAGAGTTGGCTGAGGTATCAATAAACTAAATCTGTCCCCTCCATTCCTTTGAGAATTAGTTTTCATTTCTAAAATAGAAGCTATTTTATGAAGTCATAGAGTTTTACTCTTAACATTTAAAGTATACCCAGCCTGAGAGTTTTCCAAGACTAAAAACCTGTGGATTAAAAATGGGAGCAAAAATCACTCATCTGTATTTAATTGATTTAATCTGATAATTAAATAAAAATTACAGAATGTGCTTTATAAACAGATTTAATGCCAAGCCTGTTGCCCTTGTGTTACTCCTGAGTGGTGTTCCCATCCCTGGAGGGGTTCAAAAACCGTGTGGATGTGGCACTTGGGGACGTGGTTTGGTGGCCATGCTGGGGTTGGGTTGTCATTGGACTGGATGATCTTAGAGGGCTTTTCCAGCCTTAATGACTCTGTGATCCTACGAGTTGCCACAAACCCCAAGGAGAAAATCTTTGCTTTTAAGAACTTGTAATTGAAGGAAATAAAGAAAAATCTTCAGGGAAGTCAGGAGCAGAGCATGAGATGTCCCCTGCACGAACCATGCTCAGGTATAAGACCACAGCATGTGCATGGTCCTGGCCACATCAAATGCTGAGCAAAGTACAGGCTTGGATCTCTCTCCCTGGCACTTAGATCAATGTTTGAACCCTTCTGACCTGCCAAGGGATGAGCACTCACAGAGTCAACTCGCACGGCTCCGGTGCCGCATCGTTCATCCAGCCATGACCACACCAGACAGGAATCCACGTGTCTGTGGCAGCAGCAAGCGGTGATTTCAGCCTTTCTGGTATAATTTAGGAGACCATTTCTTTTCCTGTTGATTTGGGTCTCATTTTTTAACATTGCTGGTACTGTAAGACTTGGATGGAAGAGGTCTCTGGCTGCTCGGTCTGCTCAGCTGGACCCAGCACCAGGAACAACCACAGGGATCTTTTTTCCAGACTGAAGATCTCAGCTCGGCGCTCGTTACCCACAGCTAACAGCAGCCAAAAGCATCATTTTTCTTCTTGCATCTGGAGGAAAAAAGAGGAAGAAGGGCAGCGTGTAACATTGATCTACAGGAGCACTTGACATTGACATATACCAGGAGTATTTTTAGCATCCGAGCGCGCTTTTTCTTGGCCACGTTGTGACACCCGGGACCACTCCTACAGCATCAGTGGAAGGGAAATCATTTTGTGATGGGAGAAGGAAGGCACAGAAAGGTTAAATGGTTTCTCTCTGTGATGGCAGCGAACCTGGGAATAAATCTCTGGGTGTCCCTGTACCTCCCCACCGCAGCATTGGTTCAAGGGCAGTCGCTGTTGAGGAGGTTTAATGGAGACACCTTTAGGAAGGCAGGCAATGCCTCAGCTCCTGACAGCAATGTTCCCAGTGCCCTTCCCAGCTCGGCCAGTGCAGCTCCCATCCATCATCAAATGCATTTCAGCTCTGTGCTTCTCAAAGAGGCTGTGGTGCAGCAAGCTCTGTTTGCAGGCAAACAGAGAGGTCTGAGCAGCTTTCAGCATCAGTTGAGTTTTTGGCATTGACCTGGAGCTCTTCTGATCCCAATGGCCTCTGAGAGAGGCTAAAACAGCTGGGGATCTGGTAAGAAAGAGTTTTATTCAGGCATCTTGATGTGGAGAAATTGGCCTTTGATGGGAATCCAGCCCTGTGAAACGTTTTTGGGAGCAGCAGTGACCTCCATTTAGGATCTCTCAGGTCAATGACTTCCAGGCTGGTCCAAACAGGGTCAGTGTGACAATATGGGGGGGGGGGATTTCATTTTCTTCTTGGCAATAGCATAAGGCCAAAGCTGCTGGCAATGCTCACCAACGTTACTGGAGCTGAAGGCCCTCTATTTCCTGCCCATGCATTTTAAAATCCTATTGCACAACCACCACGGATAAAATGAGCAATTGCAGCGAGATGCTTCTGTGCCGAGCCTCTGTTAAATAAAAATCACCCCCCTCTGCTTTGACATTTCACCGTTGGCCACGGATCAAACGCACAGGATGAAGAAAAAGCTGCCCATTTGCCCAAAAAGCAAAGTCTAGGGCTGATCTTGGTGATGATCATCATTAGGCTGAGTCCTGCTTCTGATACAGAAGCTCGAAGAGGAGAAAATATCTGTCAGGGCCGTGATGTGGAGCACAGAGTGAAGCAGAGATCGGCCCGGCCATGAACAGCGATTGCCAGCAGACAGGTGTTTGTCTGCTCTTAAATTACACTGCCTGCATGCCCGGGAAGGATGCTGCCTTATAAATAGCAGCGCTTCGATCCCCTGTGGCTTTGCATATTCAGGTCCTGCTGGAAGGCATAGGGGTGTAGGGCAAAACTGGCTGGGAACGGGCTGTGGTAGGCAGTCCCTTGGGGTGTCTGGTTGTGGAATGTCTGGTTGTGGGGCATCTACAGCTTCTTCATGGGATGTTTCTGGTGAGGAGAGGGGGAGTGATTCGTCCTTTTTATTCTGCACTGCACAGAAGGAGAGAAACTCTGGGAAAATGCCACGTTTCTGGCTGGAAAAAAGGGTTTTGAGGTATTTGGCACTGAA
>NW_010182471.1:0-5468 GCF_000695765.1 Mesitornis unicolor | reverse complement strand
TCAGCAGGAGTTCAAATTCTCCATGAGAAACAGACATTTACCATTAAAATACAGAATATCCAGGCTGTAAAGCAGCATTTCCCCCACTCCAGCACTACCTTCATTTCCTGGGCAGGATCTCAGGGACCTTCAGCTGAGTAACAGCCCCCAGGAGGTGCCAAGGTTTGGGTGCTCATTGCAGACAGAAACCCAAAGGGAGCCGGATCTCCAGCCCTGAGCGATGCTGACAGGGGCTCCCTGTCCCATGGATAATCCCACATGGTCCTGCATCCTCACCTCCTGCTCAACCCATGGAGCAGGGCTCACCGTTGAGTTTGCCTCCATCTCTGTGAGATCCACCTACAACCAGTGTCAAGCCACTAATGAATCTGGACCCAAAACTTCATCTCCTGCTTATTTAGGAGGCTTTTTTAGGAGACAAATGCCTGGAGAAGGAGGACTGCTGTCTCCTTCCCCAACCTGCCCCAGGCTTTCTCCTCTCCAGCCATGAAAGCTCAGCCTCCTCCCACACCCCAGCAATGCTGAAGCCTGGTTCAGTATTTTCGGGGGCCATTTGCCACGTAAATTGGGCTCTTTATGAGCTGCTCCCTGTTTCGAGGCATCCTGTTCGTGCTGCTTTCCCCTTATCAACCATTTCTGCTTATTGTACAGGCAGAAAAACAAATGTCACCTAACATTTTGGGGAGCAGGAGGGGGACAGCCAGCAAGATTCACCCATGGACTAACTGAAACCTTCTGCATTACAGTTTAATGTGATGGAAAGCTGTAATTAGCTCTAATTAAGGCAGCTGAGAGCAGAGCTGCTGTCAGTTCCATTTTCTTACCTTGCCATAACACCGAGATGTTGTAATTTGGCACATTGAGACTCCCCACGTAATGCTGATGAATTGAGGATTTATCACTCATAGGGGGCCGGGGGCACCCCCAGCACCCGGTGCCCTTGGATGAGGGGTGCATTTATTCAGGGTAATAAGTCAGAGCATGGAGAGTGCCCAGGGTGACTCAGTCCCTCGGCAGGGCTGGGATAAATCCACCTTTATGTGTCTTACTGGTAGTGATGGACCCATTAGAGCACAGACTCCGCTGCCTCCAGGCATTGCAAATTGGGTGTCATTTGCTGCTGGATGTCCTGAAGAGTCTCAGTGACATTTTTGAGCTGTGTCTCTGAAAACCACTCATAAAAGGATAAAACCCAGCAGTTACTATAAAGCACATCTCATAAATTTTTGTCTCAGTCGAAGAGCATCACTGGGTTTCCTGGGAAGAGATTTTAAAGCACTTTTCACATCTTTTCTTAAGCTGATCTCTGTACAAACTGTTTCATGTACAGATAAGGATGTAACCTACGTGGCTGCATTAGGATGAGTGAACACCTCTCTCCTCATCGTGTGATAAAGCCAGGGATGCTCTGCTCTGCGCAAAGCGACTCATCCTCATCTGCCACACACATTGTTTAACAAGCAGCAGTGCTCTGTTCTGGTAATTAAATGTAATTTCTCTGTTGCCCTAGAGAATACAGACCCTTTCCTCATTAGTGCAGCCGGTCTTTTCCTGATGCAGGGACAGGATTTTGTGAGACTTGGGCCATTTTGGGTTGGTTTATGAACTGGAAATAAAATAAGAATCTCTGTTACAACGGATTGATTCACATCAGCAGATGTCTTGAATCTTATCCTGAAATCAATCATCTTCAGGGATTAATGCAGCTCTCACTATGAGAGTGCCAAAGCCGCTGACGATCACATCATATCTGTCTGCACACGTTGGGCTTGGCCAGGAGCTGGATTCCCCGGCGCAGGAAATTCCACCCAGTTTGCTTCTTATTTTGAAGCAGAAAGGAATTAAGCATAAAGAAATGTTGTGGTTCAACTGCTGTGCTTTATGGGGACTTCTAGCTTTGTACAATCATAGCATGGTTTGGGTTGGAAGAGACTTCAAAGGCCATCAAGTGCAACCCCCTGCAATGAGCAGGGACATCTTCAACTGGACCAGGTTGCTCAGACCTCATCCAACCTAGCCTTGAATGTTTCCAGGAATAAATATTGGTGCATAGAGTCACAGAATCACACAGAATCCCAGAATGTGAGGAGTTGGAAGGGACCTGGAAAGCTCCCCCAGTGCAACCCCTGCCAGAGCAGGATCACCAGAGCAGTCACACAGGAACACGGCCAGGGCTTTGGGTGTCTGCACACAAGGAGACTCCACAACCTCTCTGGGCAGCCTGGGCCATGCTCCAGAACCCTCACCCTGACAAAGTTTGGCCTCATCTTCAGCTTGAACCTCCTGTGCTCCAGCTTGGGACCATTGCCCCTTGTCCTGGCATTGGCCATCCCAGAGCAGAGCCTGGCTCCTTCCTCCTGACACTGCCCTTTCCCAATGGATCCCCGGGAAGGAGGGCACCCCTCAGTCTCCTCTGCTCCAAGCTCAAGAGCCCCAGCTCCCTCAGCCGCTCCTCAGCAGGAGATGCTCCACTCCCTCCATCACTTTGTGGCCCTGCTGGACTCTTTCAAGCAGTTCCTGTCCTTCTGGAGCTGAGGGCCCAGCACTGGACACAAGATTGCAGCTGTGGTGTGAGCAGGGCAGAGTAAAGAGGAAGGAGAATGAAACCATTTCTTCTCAAAATGATAAGAAATGCACACGTTCCCTCCCAGGAGGGCCAGAAGAGGACGTTTTGACATGGGGTGGCTTGGTCATCTCCTCTGCAGAGCAAAGCCAGGACCTGGGGCAAGGGTCTCGCAAGGCGACCAAGACCTTTGGGTCCTTGCAGGTACAACATCCACCTCCCGTCTGCAAAGAGATGTGACCAGAGCAGGGATAACCAACCCAAAAAGACCCCAAAATTGCACGTGGTTGTGGTTAATGGCTTATTGATGGGGTTGCAGCTCTGCTTTCCATCGTTAAGGTGGGAGGTCTGGGTTTGGATTTTTCCTAATTTGTTTGTTCGTAGCTGTTCAGTGGATCTTTTCTGCAAACACGCTTCACTCTCTGGGTTGTTCACAGACGTGTTTGCTCAACGTGTTCCTGTTCGCTTAATGAATTCCAGCTGCTCATTATTATACCTCTCATATGACATTGCTTCTGCTTCCTGAATGGATGCAATAAAAGAGATGCATTAAATGAAAAGAAAATTAAACAATAAATGAAGGGTGGAGGGGAGAAAATGTTTAATTGATATTTTCAGGAAGAAGACGAGCTAAAAGCAGATTTCCTATTTCACCAAGGAGCTTTTAGGATTTCCAAGAATTTTCTCACTCTGAACCTGGGAGAGAACGGAAAAATCTCAGTTTTTTGTTAACTGGAATCAATGAACTTTCTAATTTTGCCTTGGCTGACAAGCTGTATTGATTTGAATTTTATTTTTGTTTCCCTAGAAAATTACTTTTGTTTCACAATGGAAACGAATTCAGTTAGGAAAAAAGAATAACAAGGACCTGGCATGCTCCTTCTTTGGATGCTGCTACAGCTGCTTCGGCAGGTCAGTCACATTGCATCACTTGGGCATTTTCCAAAATGGGATGTTTGTGGATGCAGACTCTGAGTCCCGTCATGAAACCCATGTTGGACTGTTGAATTTTGCAATAAAAAGATATTTTTTAAAAGATAAATCTATTAAGATATCACCAGACACCTGGCAGATGTGGGGTTCACCACACTTGGATGGAGCCACCCACATCCCAGCCACCCAGGGCTGCAGATTGGGGACTATTTCAGCAGGGGCTGTCACATTTGGGCACATGTAGGGAATATATTTCCTCAGTGCACCTCGTAATTGGATCAGAGAAACACAGGGAAGGTACAGCGATATCCAGGCGATGCGAGGCGCCGGTTGCACCATTACAGCCAATCTTTCAGCTGCTCCAAGCGCGCTGACAGTGACTTATTTCTGTATTTGCAAGCGCTGCTGTTTATGATGGAGGGGTTCGCAGGGCAAT
The DNA here is from genome assembly GCF_000695765.1 of Mesitornis unicolor. Taxonomy (NCBI): domain Eukaryota; kingdom Metazoa; phylum Chordata; class Aves; order Mesitornithiformes; family Mesitornithidae; genus Mesitornis; species Mesitornis unicolor. The sequence goes on along the minus strand of NW_010182471.1, from coordinate 1,536 downwards.
AAACAACATAAAAAGCCAGGCTGAAGAATTTGATTACTGGAAAATCTATTTATTTCAAGTACCCCAGTTATTCCTATTACGGGACGTTTTAGAAATAATTCTGTGTCTTGAAGTATCTTAAAGAAGATAAATTATCTTAATTTTCCAAGGGGGAAAAAAAAGGCCTCTCTCAAATCCATTTTATCTGCTCCTCGGACAAAGTGTGAAGTTAGGAGCTTATCCTAAAATCAGTGAAATCAAAGGCAGGTCTTTCCCTTGACTTCAGAGGGTTATAAATCAAACTGGATGCGAATTGCTGAGCAGCGCCGTTGTAAATCTATTTTCCAAACCTCTTGTTGCACTTTCTGCCTTGCTACATGAGCAGAGACCTTGAAAAGTGGGGTAAAAGGAGACAAAATGGACAAAGGCTCTTCTTTTCCTCTGAAAAAGGAAAATATGAGGGTAAACCCCATATTCTGGCACTTTGTTTCTCCATCATCGTCCCTGTTGAGGACACTTTGGGGTTTCCCATAGATCTTGGGCCTGTGCCCCCATCTCTGCTGTCAGGGAATAATGTTGAGCGTATCTGAGGGTTTTAAGCCCCAAAATCACTGATAGCTCAGATCCGTCGAGATCTCACAAGGGTTAATGATGCTTCCCAGCAAAACTTTTTGTATTTCAGATGCATCCTTCCTTTCCAAACAGTTTCTGTTGAATTTATGAGGGTTTTTTTGCCTGAATTCCCAACGTTAGTCCTGAAAAGAGCTGAGGTTTTATCAGAAACCCTCATTACTGCACATGGACTGAAACTTCCCTGGATTTCTGATCATTTTTGATTCTCTGCTCTATTGTTCTTTATATTACACTGACCCTCTTGCTCAGACTATTCAGTGTCCTTGATTTTCAGCAGCTGCCTGGAAATGCTCACAAAGAAACCACAAAAAAAAGCCCCACAATGCATCAAAGAACAATTCTGTGGCCTATTCGAGGGAGAAATTAGAAGTAAAATAAGCAAGAGGTGGCAATTAATACAACAGAAAAATGATCCTCCTGCTAAACGGTTTGTAGTTACGTTTTAGAAAGTGAAAAAACGCGGCAGCCTTTGCTGTGTTTATCTGCTGGGATGGATTATTTTGGATACAGATTCAGATCGCTGTTATTGCTGCTGCAGCAGAGTTAATTCCAGCTGCCTGTCAAGGTAAAACATCTACAATTATTTTGCTGTTGCTGTGAGTGTCCTGTTCACAGCTCTGAATGTGCTTGGGGTCTGTGGTCCTGCTGCATCTCACCGTCAAAATTAGCCTGCTCCTACTGTGAAAAAGGCATTATTTCTGCTAAAATTAAGGGACATGCAAGGTTTGATCCCAGGTTGGGGGAATCTTGCTTATTTGAGGTCGGTTTATAGTGTTGGTCCATAAGAGCTGAGATTTTGTGATGATCTGACCTGAGATTAACAGGGATTTCTCTTCTAACTGTGTGACTGAAGGCATTGCCTCAGTATATTTTATACATATATATAAAAAATAAGTGCATATTAATTATATATATTAATATATA
>NW_010182470.1:0-267 GCF_000695765.1 Mesitornis unicolor | reverse complement strand
TCCTTAAATACATGAATTCGCAGGGGCACTGATTGGCTTGGCCCTGGTCAGAGGTGGGTCTGACAAAAGCAAAGGGGAGCTTTTCAGGTGTCTTCTTAAAGGGCCATCTCCATATCCCTTCCCATGTTACCAAAGACACAACCAAAAACCCCTCACAGAAAACTCAATACAAATAATAACTTAATTTTCTCCTGAGACTTAAAAAGCATGTTTTTTAGAAGAGTCTTTAGTGTGCATTTTCCCACGGCATCCTCACGGCTAAACTGA
>NW_010182469.1:73829-74400 GCF_000695765.1 Mesitornis unicolor | reverse complement strand
AACGTTCTGTGATTCTGTAATTCTGTGATACTGGCCAGGCAGCTTGCAAATATAGACATTTCACTGTCCATCACTGAGATGAAACAGGAGTTATCACTGATCTGGAGTGGTATAGTCTGCATCATTGCCTTAATGCAGCAAGCAAAGAGCATCAAATGATGCTTTAGAATCAAACTTGGACAAATGGAGGCATTCTAGTTAAAAACATGTTTAAGATCCCCACCACCTTCACACACCTTGCATAGTACATCTATCCCTCTGCAAGGCTATCAGAAGTCCGGGGCATCCTGGGATGCAGGACGCACACGCCATGTCACACACACCCCTAGAGAGCCCCCTGTTCAGTCATTCCTAAGGCTTGGCTCTGCCTCCTGACTTTCAAAGGACACATTCCCATCTCCATCCACCCTGCTCCCTTACTCTGCCAGTGATTTACCCAGGTAAGAAGGTCCCATTATGCCTTCCCTGGGAAAGGTCTTACCCTGCAGAAGCTGTACCTGAAATGCGGGGCAAAACACAGAATCAGACAGACACCTTGTTTAACAACATGGCCTAATAAAGACCAGACAAA
>NW_010182469.1:43139-73813 GCF_000695765.1 Mesitornis unicolor | reverse complement strand
ACTTTAACACCTGCTTGTTGGTAGAAAATCATCAGAGCTTCCAAAACAACCTATGGGGGAATAATTACCTATAACGTACGTGACAAACCCAAAGCACGTCACTATACTGAATGGCAGAAGGTGTTTTTCTTGCTGTTAGACTTGGATCATATTTATTCAGCTGCTAAAAGGTTTGGCCAGTGGATCAGTTTTTCAAGTACTCCTGTAACTGGTAACAGAAAGGCATGGGAATATACAAGTACTGTGTACAGTACCATACAAATGGTTCTGGGCTTTCCTTCTCTCTTCCTCTCTAGGACTGAATGATGAGTCAATTTATAACTGGAAACAGAAAGCAAAGATGTCTATATTGGGAATTGTATTGATACAGCTATTAGTAAACCACCAGTGCTGTTACCCTATGCTTTAACAGGAAAAAGTCAAGAAAGCAACACTGGCAGGATAGAAGACAGCTGTTCAGTAGGCGGGTAACACTTAGAAATTATGTATTCCTGAAACTTAAAATAGATATTCGAGTTTCAAATAAAGGTATCCTTCCTCCTTCTGTGCAAATATTTTCCTACATAAGATCCTGGGAGCAAACAACCGTTCATCACCATGGTGTCTAACCATCATTCAACCCAGAAGCCAAGACGATTATCACAGGAGTGACTTAATTGGTCTCACTGACAGTCCACTCACTGAGACTGTCTCTGGACTGCAGGCTCTGAAGTCACAGTGCAACACACACAAGTTTCTCATCTAAAAATTAACAGACACACCCGGCTTCCAGTCCTAAGCCAAAAAGCACTGAACAACTGCAGAGGTGAGCCAAGACCCCAGGAACCAAAATGGTACCAAAAGCAGGGTGTTCTGGAAGGCAGCCCTGATAGCTCGTGTGAAGTTCTCCAAGGCTTGCTGCTCCAGCAAACCATAACGAAGTACTAATGAAGACATGTGGCTAATCACACTCACAACACAGGTTTCATGTTCAACAGTAGCTTGGAGCTCGAGATGTCATTTCCACACGTTCAATATTCTGCTATCCCAAGGCCATTCACTTTCTCAAGTTTAACCGTAATCTGCCAAGGACTAGATCAGCATTGCTACAACAACAAACAAAACAAAGACACACTTGCAGAAGCAGGTTACTATGGCTTTTCAAATGCTGGCCCAGAACTCCACAGGCCCCTTTTAATAGGATCTTGCTAGCAAAATGTCCTTCCCGTCCACCCTCTTCATAATTCTGCCTACTTCTCTGCATACACTTCTTCGTGTCCTACACATCCATCCTCAGCTTTACTCTTCCTTTGATACCAACATTGCTCAATCCATTGCATTTTAGTTAGTACTACACCAGCACTCAGGGCAAGAGATAAAAGTTTTCTATTTTCAAAAGCTTTGCACACTACAGGGTTTTTAAAGAACATCCCTCCATCCATTTTCAGCCAAGTAAGAAAGGAAATTCCTCATGCAGCAGAGATTTCAAGTACTTCTAAGAATAGCTAAAAAGAGAGCACCTTCCCTTCAGCAAGTATTTATGAGCTTATGATAAAAAGGTAAGCGCCTCATCATCAGAACGGTATCTTCTAAGTTCCTACAATAGGGAAACATCCTCTCAGAGAAACAATCTGGTGCCAGCAGAGCCATAAACCAGATGGCTGCAGTACAGATGCCACAAGTGATTGCAGTTTACTGAACTTCAGATATTGCCAACTCCTGGAACAGCCAAGCTGAACCAGTCTGCAAATGGATTTTGTTTCAAATTTTAACAAAGCATTGCTGAATTTGAGTATTTCATCACTGCAGCCCCACACATTTGTTGACTGCATCAGATACTCAGTCTCTTAAAAATACAGAGAGTAAGAAAAACACTGTCAGCGGAAATAACCAAACTTAATTCTAACAGACTTGGGGAAAGAGATGCTTTTATTTCCTGCAGAAAGGCACTGAAGGGTAGAAGACGAATAAACAGCACATTCCGATTCTAAAGAATAAAACCCCAGGTGTCTACCCAAAACTCCAGACATAGACAGTGGCACTGTATTTCTGACCAGTCTGAAAAATCATTTTAGCCCAACACAATATTTTCTGGAAGACTTACACAGACTGAAGTGAAGATATATCCTGAGGCATCAAGGTATAATCAATAGAATTGTATTTTTTGCCAGGCCGAAAATCCATTTTACTCCAGTGCAACATTTTCTGGAAGCGTTAAATAGACCTAACCAAAGATATGTCCTGAGAATTTTTTTGTACAAACAGCAACAATAACGCTTGTGTTAGGAAGAAATCCCTCCAGAGTTCAGTATAAAAGAAAGTTCAGTCTTGAAATTATTTGATCTCTAAACTGTTTTTTCCCCAGAAACCTTGTTTCTCATCCCTCAAGCATAGCCTATGTTCTTCAAATGCATATAAAAATTAATTTAATTTAGAAGGATTTTAGCACAAACATGCCAAAGCAAAGAACACAGTTGAGCAAAAAGGCCTTCTGGTAGCTTTCCAGTATTGATAACATTTGTCTTCCTATGCCAGCAGCACGTTCACATATTTGCCTCACCATTTTCTTAATCTCCCAGCACCATCTTTCCTCTATCTTTTAATTACACAATTGCCCTGTATCTTCCCTGTTCTGACACTGGGCAGCTGCCAAATAACTCAGTAAGCAAAGTTTCTGTTTGGCTGGGTTTTACCTTTCCACATGCCTCTGAAGTTTTGAGCCCATTGCACTCTCAGTTATTTCCTCTCTGTTTCTTTAACTCTGCATGCTGAAGTAGCTTGTGTTTACATTTTGAAAGGAAACGTGCAAAGCAAACATCTGCAATCCTGTGAATAAAATAACAAGTCTTCATCTAATGCTTTGCCATATATGAAAAGTAGTCTTTTCCAGTTGTTGCTTCTATCCCATAGAAAAGCGCAGACTATTGCCATCATCACATCCCACAGTCCATTGCATAAGCTTATTTAATTTCAACCAAAGATTAGAAAACCTGTCCCCATGATTATTCTTCAGAGGCTGTTCCAGAGACTTCCTGTTCTCATCACTGAAGTTCTCTTCCACTTCCACCTTTAATTTTTAATTATTCCATCTTTTCTTTTGTAAATAGGAAGCTTAAACAGACCATCTTCCTCCCTGCTACTTATCTTCCTCTCTGCTACTTATCTTCCTCTTCCCCAACATAGTTCAGGCACAAACAGGTTCAAACAAGGATTAAACCAATCCACAGAGCCATCACTGCCAGGTATTAAACATAGCACCTACTGCTCAAAAAGGCTTTAAGCCATGGATAGCTGCAAGAGTAAACCAGAGTCATAAGAGCTCTACACGTTCGTCTTATACCTCCGCCTCGGGCTCCACAACATCCCTTTAGAAACAGTCTATTGAGACAGGTCTAGTATGGCTATTTTCACTTTTTTTGAAACAGAATTGTTCCTGTTCTCCTTGCCCACACTGCTGAGCCTCCCTTCTGAAAGAGTAACAAACTCATACCATCCTCTCTCAAGACATTCTCCTATTTTCCACATTACCAATCAAATCTCTCCAGTACCCATCCCATATTGAAGCCTCCCTTCTCAAACACTGATAACCACAGCTGTTCTCTGCAGGAATATATTTCCTTTTAGTCATTAGCTATTTCTTAAATTTAGTTTTTCTTCTATTGGTTTTGATTTCATGACCTTTGCTCTGTAAAACAGCCTTGTGCCTGTTTCCTTGCTGCTGCTGATGTGAACCTAATTTTCCTCTGCTCTCCACAGCACTTTCCCCATACTGAGATATCACAGCTCCATGTGATAAAAGTACATCTTGGACGTGCATCTGAATCAAGCCTGGATGCAAGTATCAGCAGCTTTTCATCTCAAACACTGAAAATCACCAGTCACTAGAGGGTTCTCGTGAACTCCAGAAACAAATAAAGTTATCCTGAATCTAACTGACCCTCTACATCAGGTTTTGACAGAAAACAGAGTTACAACTTACCTGCATTCTCCTGAACCAACTGCAACGCAGCAGCAATTTGCTTTGTCACAAAATTACTGCAAAGAAGCCAAGGTGTCAATGGTGCAACTGCTTGAATGCTATAAACTGTAAAGATCATCTTGAAACCCTCAAAGACTAATCTAGAAATGCTAAGCAACTGAGGAGGAACAGAGATGTTTTGCCAGTATCAGCTGTGTAGGATAAATAAGCCATTGCAAATAGCCCCAGTCCTAACTATGACTTATTTAAAATACTGCATATACCAAAAATACAAGCATAAACAACATCCATTTCAAGTTTCAAGATAAGCCATAAGAAAAGTAAATGACCTATGATTCACTGGTATCCCTTGCCGGATCATCCAGTCTGACTTTCCCAAACAACTGAAGCCTGAAGCAGATACAAGATTTGACTCTACGTATTCCTATAATCACTGACATGGATTTGCAATAAGTCTGCTTATACTTCACAAACTTTTCTGATTCCTTAGACTTAGTCCATCAAGCTGGAATGCAGAGTGAACAGAAAGAGCCCCATCTTCCTACTCAAGATTTAACACATATGGCAGAAATTTCTCTTCCATTTAGACTAAGATATTTTGCTCTCAAGCAGGAACATAAATTTGAGACCAAATCATGAAACTGTTTTACCAGCAAACAAAAATAACCTGACCAAGTCAGATGCCCAAATTAAGACTTTTTCCTTCCCCTTTTTATTTCCTTTTTAATCAAAATTCTTTTAAACTTGTCCACTGTTTGTGTAAGGCTGCATTTATTCTGCAAATTCACAGCTCTTGGAAGAGCTCTGCTTTGAAGAAAGAGCTTGGTTTTTTGAACACTGCAGATAAACCCAACAAAATAAACACAAATGCTATTAGTAAGATGAAATACTACCCATACACTCAAGCAACACCTTCCTATCTGACCCATCATCTGTGCTGGCTCAGCTCCAGGTCTCTAAGGCAACTCAGCCCTGAGACCCTACTGTTCAAAGGACAAAATGTCTTGCCAATCTGCACTTGGTACAGAGAATCGGAGCTCAGCCCATGGACTCTGTTCCGTAAGCAAGAACCTAGTGCTGCTCCAAAGAGCTCAAAACAGTAAAACAGGATGGTGATTAAAATAAGCAAACTGACTGTGACACCAGGGCAGGAGGGACAGCACAGAAGTCAGAATATCCAACCCAGTATCATTTTAACAAATGCAGCTTCACTGACTACTGAGGCATCACCCATACATTTAGGAAAGCTCTGGTAACACTTTCGGAATAGTCACTGGTCACTACTCACTCTGCAAGCAGTCAGCGTTGAGCAGGTCTTGGCACTTCTCATGGCACTTGACTCCACATTCACCGCAGCGCATTCCCTGCCGCGCAATCCCCCACAGCAGCCCCTCACATTCGTAGCAGTAGGTAGGAGTTGTGGCTGTCCACACTTCAAAGTTGTGTGGGGTTGTACAAGAGATGGGGTAAATTAAGGCTTGCAAGGTCTTCTTATAGACGTGAGACTTCTGAAAGGCGAGAGCACACAAAAACCAACATCCAGGAGGGTGACTGAACCTATTTTTACTGGTTAACACATGAGTTTTAAGGGAAAAGGCATAAGCTGCGCAATAAATCTACACATTTGAGGTAGCCAAATATATCATGCTTTTACAAGCAGCAGCAGAGGACACCCTTCCAAAAATGTTTCTCCAGGCATTTAAGAAAGTGGAGGATATGGAAGAAAAGAACTAAGGTTTGTGCATGAGGGATATCCTGCAGTGTAGTTTCATACACTGTCTCCAAGGGTAGCATAAAGGGAAACGGTGAGATTACATTTTTCAGGATCATACTGACACATTAAATGTTATTTTTTTACATGTTTGGTTTCTTTAAACAAATGATACAAGAAGCTCTCCATCTATATTTTTAGACATCTGTGAAGCTGGCTCTGCATCCCAGAGCGCCAAATTCCCTTAATTTGCTTACTAAAAGTTAGCAGGAGCCAAGCAACCCTCCCACTTACCAGCTCTTCATCTTTGAGAGATGTTCTAGTGGCCATTGCTGAGGTAATTCCGGCTTTCCGGGACTGAACCAGTGACTAAGAAGGAAGAAACTTTGTTATTCACCACAAATACTCAGATATGCACAGGCATTACATGCCCAGGAGATGTGACCCAGTGGATCCTGTCAACCCAGACAGCAAACCAGCAATCTATGACGTTCAAGTTGGTTTCTGAAATGACAGGTCACATGTCAGAAGAGTCAAATTAATACTCTGAAAGGTCTCCAACTTGTTTCCATTTGCTCACAACCAGTCTCACTCTGGTAAATTTTTACCTGTTTCTCTCATAAGATCTATCAGTGAAACCTGGGTTCACATCTCCTCTTATATGTGCTGTTAGCAACGGGAACTCTGCTATTGCCTAAGCTGTGGGACTCACTCTTCTATGTCTAACTTCATTCATATCCAAAAGGAGATTATTTAAATCAGTTTTACAACATATACAACATCCTCAAACGTCACAGTGAAAGGGTTACAAATAAACAGGACAAAAAAAGAACACAGCGGGTTGGGAGCACAGGTTTGAATGTGCTGATGTATCACATTCACTGGCCATCACCGAACACAATGAACAGCATTTACCCTTCAAAACTGCCTCTTTTGCATCAACAACAACACTGAGTGCTGCAGCCTCAGACAGCACAGGGCAGTGCCTTCGTAGCACCTCACACTGGCATACAAAGGACTTCTTCAGCAAGTCACTCCAGTCAGATTAAGGCAGAGAAGGGGTTGTCCCCATGGCTGGTGAGTTGGAACTAGAGGACCTTTAAGGTCCCTTCCAACCCAAACCATTCTATGATTAATTCTATGAGTCTAAGGAAATTAAAGCCAGAAACATCTGCTCTGAAATAATCGAAGCCTATCAGAAACTTCCATTTGTGCTCTGCTTTATGCATTTGAAAACAGACTGAAAAAGTTCATTCCTTCAGTGATGGAGCAGGAGAGAGCGCTGGATAGGCATGCACTGCAATACTGCACGTTTAAAGTAAAAAGCAAAAAGGTGGAGGGAATGTAAGGTAAAATAATTTTTGTTTCTGGTGGAGACTAGTGCATAGTCTTTAGCTCCACTTACCATGGCCTGTGGAGAAAGGGAATGAAAGCATACAAAGGAAGTAACACAAGTTAATGCCATTATTGAAGAGTCAAGATACAAGCAGTTAGTAAGACACATATCAAGCTTCCCATGCATAAGCTGGCAGAGAGAATTGCATGCATCTTTTCACAGGAATTACAGGACATGGAAACTTTGGTCTTTCAGCTGTTACAGCATTTCTCCCAAGTATGAAATCGCTACGTGTACTGAATGCAGCCAACAGAAAACCATTTGTCCCGCAAAAGCCTTATTTCACCATATCACACAAGCATATGAAACTTGTCCTCATTACTTTGCTTGGTTCTTGTGCTTCCTCAGTGCAGAAGCCTCCTGGCAATATTGCAAAGTACTTTAAAAATCCAAGCACATATGCTCGTTTATCTATGCTCTGAAATTCCAACCTTCTGGTAAGTTGCCAAACCTCACATGGACATTGTAACTTTTCCCAAAGTATGTGATTTTTAGGGAAACATTTAAAAATAATGCAGGCCTCAAAGTAATCAAATATTCTGTGTAGAAAACAAAGGAGGAACATAAAAAATACTTTAATTCTGCCAAATCAATGAAACCGTCTATAAAACCATACCTCATTCTCACTGAGATTTTTCTAAGCACAACTCCAAACCCCTTACTGTAAGAGTTAATTTAACTAAACAGGAACACTTCAACTCACTGAAGTGACAATGAGTGCTATCCCTACGACAAAAAGTAAAGCCACTTGTACCCATGACTGTGAGGCTGAAGAAAAGTATCTTACCAGATCACTGACAAGTGGAATTGGCTTTTTTTTGCGTAAATCGGGCATGCTATCAATGCCATAGAGACCACCTGCAGGCCTGGAAATTCAGGAGGAAAAAAAAAAAGATTGAAAAAAAAAAGATTAAAAATCTCACCAGCAGAGATAGACAATAAACAGATGAGAGAAACATTTTCTTTAACATTTTGTTAATACCATAGTAAATGAGAAAAGGAAGAATCAGTTAATGGCAAATGCAACTTAATAATAAACTGAAGCTACAGTTAACACACCAGTTTAATTAACACACTAAACAAAAGGTGATTTTCCCATTCTCAGAGCTGAGGGCCTGAGCCAGCTCAGAGTAGGTTGGGCGCGTGAGGGCAGCCTTATCCCTGCCACTTCTATGGCACACCATTTTGGCAAAAATACTTACCTAACAGCAGAACCAGAGCTCCGTGGTGCTAACTCACACACAGCACAGTCTGTGGTAACTGAGCCACATGCCTCTGCTTTCAGAATTACCTTCTGTTTCTTAGGGAGAGCTCAGTTTATAGTTTACTATAGGCATTGAGCATCATGGCAGGAAAGACTTTGGAAACTCGGAAACTTCCTGTCTCTGGTCTTTCTCTATCCTCTTTCTATTCATTAAATTATTTTAGGTTTCGGAAGTGGGGAAGATGCTCTACTGGAGGAAACAAAATCACCCAGAAGATTATACTTAAGTGTATCAGTGGTCACTGCTGTCCATGTGGTCAGTGGGGCAGAGACTGGTTGGGGGCCCATGTCTGGTGGTGTTCCTCAGGGGTTAGCACTGGTCCAGCTCTGTTCAATGTATTCATCAATGACCTGGATGATGGGACAGAGGTACCCTCACCAAATTTGCTGACAACACAAAGCTGGGAGGAGTGGCTGACACTCCAGAAGGCCTTGCTGCCATTCAGCAAGACTTGCACAGGCTGGAGAGTTTGGCAGGGAAAAATTTAATGAAATTCAACAAGGGCAAGTGTAGGGTACTGCATCTGGGGAAGAACAGCCCCATGTACCAGTACAGGATAGGGATGGACCTGTTGGGGAGCAGCTCAGGGGAAAAGGACCCTCTACTCTGCTCTGATGAAGCTGTAACATAGAATCCTAGAATACAAGGTTGGAAGGGACAACAAGGATCACCTAGTCCAACCTCTCAAGGTAAAAGTATAGTTTAAATGAGATGAGTCAGCACCCTGTCAAGCTGACTCTTAAAACTGACCAATGCAGAGGAATTTACCACTTCCCCTGGGAGATTGTTCCAATGTCTGATTGATCTCATAATGAAAAAATTTATTCTGGAGTCCAATTGGAATCTCTCCAGAAGCAACTTATGTCCATTACCCCTCGTATTTTCCATGTGACTCCTTGTGAAAAGGGATTCTCCATCTTCTTGGCAGCCACCCTTTATGTACTGGTGCACAGTAATAAGGTTCCCTCTAAGCCTTCTCTTCCCAAGGCTGAACAGGCCCAGTTTTCTCAGCCTTTCTTCATATGGCAGCTCTTCCAGTCCTCTGAGCATCCTCGTGGCCCTTCTCTGGAATGTGTGCTCCCCAGTTCAAGTAGGACAAGGAATGACTGGAGAGAGGCCAGTGTAGAACCACTGAGTTGATGAGGGGACTGGAGCATGTCCTGTATGAGGAAAGGCTGAGAGACCTGGGTCTGTTTAGCCTGGAGAAGACAAGACTGAGGGGGGATCTCATAAATGCTTATAAATATCTAAAGGATGGGTGCCAGAAGGATGGGACCAGACTCTTCTTGATTGTGTCCAGCTACAGGATATGGGGCAGTGGTCACAAACTGGAACATGGGAGGTTTAACCTAAACATAAGGAAAAACATTTTTACTGTGAGGGTACCAGAGCGCTGAACAGGCTGCCCAGAGAGGTTGCAGAGTCTCCTGCTCTGCAGACATTCAAAACCTGCCAGGATGTGTTCATGTGATCTTCTCTGGGTGATCCTGCTCTGGCACGGAGGGTGGATGATCTCCAGAAGTACCCTCTAACCCTGATCAAAAAACAATTACGTGTTCATCTTCACACGCAACAATCCAGATATTTCTTCCCAGTATCAGTGGTTGGGAACGAGCATGTTGAAGTGGAGCAGTCCAGGGGCAGGATGCTGCTACACATCATCTGGTTCTAGGCCAGAACATACTTAATTCTGGCCCTCAAGGTCCATGTTATTATTAGAGGAAAAACCTCACAACTGAAGAGAAAAGAAACTATTTTTGTTTCTATTAAAGAGACCCTTTGTGGTGCTCAGCATTTCAAGCCATGCAGACCTCCACACGCAAGAGCTGCCACTGTCTGGTAGAAGCGGCAATGGAGCAAAAGGGCCATTTCCACTGCAACACTCAGAGCCTGCTGAATTAAAAAGACCATACCCTGCTTCCTTCTCAATGAGACCAGCCTGGATAATACTTGGATCCTCCCATTCACTGGTAACACCACACAGATGCAAGCCTGTGCTTGAAGAAGGTCAGTTAATTCAGCTTAAAGGTGCCCAGTAAATCAACTGCACTCATCTGTAAGGCCTTAAGATAATGCTTTTTTTTAAGGTTGGGAACTGACCACACATTTCTCTGCTGTTGTGCCTATCATATTCACCTCAAACTGATGAACAGTCCTGCGATGTGACTCCCTCCCTACAATGAACACCCAGCCACCAGCCAAAACCCACAGCCCCTCTCAGTGTCTCACTCAACCTCCCCATCTCCACGCTGCTCTCCAGCCTCGCTAACACTAGGAACGCAATTCCTGAGGCCTTTTTCTTGGCTGCAGAGACTACAAAGGAACTTTCTGCCTCTCTATACTTAGCCATTTGTTTTCACCCCATACCATGCTGGCTTATACCTTTTTGTAGTTGCATGATAAACTGTCTGGCACTTTTAAGCTATATATTTTGCTGATTTGGTACACCACATACAGCTGAAATGCTTTAGGGCACCAGGAAAGAGGAGTATGGGTCAAGCTGTTCTTACTGCAATAAAAGACACACATGAAGCTACTCTTTGAAACAACCTAGGAAACAAAATTGCTACTACTAATTTGCACATGCCATGAAGACTGGGAGGCTGGTAAGTGACAAGAGGCAACCTGCACCCCTCAGGCAAGCAGGAGCAACTCAAATCCCATTTCAATGCAGACAAAAGTCAAAAAAACAGCCAGGAAACAACAGACAGCGACCAAACGCGCATTATAGCAGCCCATGCTCTAGGATGGAGAAGTATGTCATGGCACAGCCTAGCTTAAGGCTGTGTCAAAGAGCGACACAGCCTTTTAAATACAGAAACACGCCATAGCACTCTAATGGTAAAAATTACTTTTTTGATGGGGCGTAGGAGGGTGACAGGTCGGAGCCACAGCAGCGTTGACAGCTGCTGCTGGCTGAACAGGGCTGGTGGGAATGTGAGCAGTCACACGTGGCCACGCGAGCTGCGCCGGCTCTGCACGCAGCCTGAGTCACATCTGCACCGTGCAGGGCGCTCGTGCACCCTGAGCATAAACCCCCCGCGATCCCCTGCGACAACACCACCTCGCCGCTGGCAACGGCAGGCACACTCGGACATCAGAGAGGTGTTGGTTCACAGCAGTCAATTAAAACTACTGGAATATTTGGCCAAGACCATGAACAGTTTTCCAACGCTAGACATTGTTATAGCGAGGCTACATGGTGTTTATTTTAATTTTAATTTTATTTACTACAGTCTACCCTCATTTCCAATAAAGAATTCCAGAAAAACTTTTTGTCCAAGTTACACTACAACAATCCCTTCTGGCTTGTTATAGAAAAATCTGACCCACAGCAAGAAATAAGGAATATCTGCATAAAGTGTTTATATTGTCAAAACAGTCTTTCTGGGATCAAACGTGGAATTGTGTCTGCTGTCCTAATGTTAGAAACCCCTTCCAATACCAATGATGCTGTTTTGGGGTAAAATAGGTGTCACAGAAAAGAATACCAGCATTATTTCAATCATGATACAGCTTATTGGACAAGTTTTGGTCAAAGATCTGCGTCAAATCACTTGAATCACAAAAGCATATGCAAGATAGAAAAGGGGAGCCTGTAAGCTGAAAAGATGCAACAAAATGATCCCAAGTAAAAGTCAGTGACACAGCTGGAATTTACATTTCTTTTCTACATGATTTCCAATTTTTTTTTTCCTAATTCAATTGAAAGGGAACTGTGATAATCTGACATTTCCCAGGAAAGAAAAACATTACAATTGCACGTTTTATAAAATCGAGATGAGCCTAAACAAATTATTGTGCTTGAGAAACATATCTAGTCACAAGCTGGTTTGTTGCAAAATATTTATGATAGACTGAGGTGTATATGATAGAAACAGTTGTAAGGCCAGACTAATGGAGAGCAAGACTATTTAAAAGGTGCTGAAGAGAGGTGTCTTACTATCTAGACAGTTGCACACTCAGATGATCTGCTTTTAGCTTATTATTTTTTTAAAAAAAAGAAAAAAAAGAAACCATTCCTAATTTTCAAAATTATTCATTTTCTTGTGTTTTCAGCTACCTCAGTCTATTCAAGCACAGTCTCCACTTAAAATCAGTGCTTGCACAGATAGAAGTATTGACAGTGCCTCAAATATGCACACCATAGCTTTATATGTAATAGGGTAACTCTCCCCTGCAATGCATGTAATATTTATAACATTATTATGGAGTGCTGTATTGAGGAGTGAATAGCATTTCTGTATGAGAAGATGATTTGCAGTAATAAATAAAATATACAGATATGAGATATTAGACCCAAAGACTGATCCCTAATACCAATTGTACTGTTTTTTGAAGCTCTCTCTCCAAAGCCAGTGATTAGACAGGGAGCTACTTTAAGCATTAAGCTAAAAGCACACATAGCTTGAAGCAAGTATTCATCTTTTCATACGAGTTTTATCACGGAGATGCTTACATTAAACCTTGAAAATTTAAGCAAGCAAAGATGGTTTGCAGTGACAGAAGATGATTTCTTCCTTCAAAGGACACCACTTATCTAATTGTCATATGAAAGAACTCCAAATGTAAGTGCTTTAATATACTTCATAGCTAATAAGCCACAGCGTGGCTAAAGGTGGAATTAAAGGTTCAGCACCCACCACCAACTTTCCTGGAAATCTCTTGCATGGGAGGAATACAGTGCGTAACCCAAACTTTTTTCAAACCTACCTGAGCCAGTCTGCTCACACAGAAAGGGGAAAAAATTACAGACTAGAGCAAACATTGCCTTGAATTGACAAAACACATTTTTAAGTATTTCAGGACCGTAGGTATATTCATCTTTCAGGCTGGGAAGTAATTTCGTGTGCGCAAACCAACAAACTCGGTAGATTGTCTCCTTGTTAAAGTAGAAGAAGGTATGTTTACAGTTAGAATAAATCCCTGTCTTCTGCTCCTGCTAATTGCAGGTACTCCGTGAAATCCCAGGCTCCTCAGGAAAGCGGGGGGTTGCTAGGCAGCTCCAGGCATCTGCAGGTGTGGAGAACTCTTTGCGGGAATACCAACACTGCAGAACAATGCCTCCAAAAGCAGGAAGCCATATAACGAAGCCTCTGATTTAACTTTGCATTTTATTAGGAAGCTTCCTTCAGTCGCATGAGAATTAACGCATGCAACAAGCCAACTTCTTGCTGAGATTTCAGGGCAAATCTGCTGCTTCATCAGCTCCTAATGAGTGCACCACCACCAAACCGTATCGCCTTAATCACGTACAAGGCACATAACCTATCAGCTTGTAAAATGTGTCATTGTCTTTTGTTTTCCAGAGAGGATTCTAGGGAAGCTACCATGCTGGTACCTATTATGCAGAGTATCATGCTGAAATTACACACAATCAGAATTTGCCTGCTTCATTTGTTGTGAGTAGTGTGTGGCAGAGAGAACGCATGGCCTCCCACTCTCACTTGTGCAAAAGAGGCATGATCATCACTTCTTTAAAAATGATAAACTGGAATATTTCCAGAGCTACTTCACCTGTGACTACTACAAGGACCACAGAAATCATTGCAAAGACAGAAGACCTTCCCAAAGCTGCTTTTTTCTTCTAAGAGCAAAAGACACAGCAATCTTCCTGAGCTACTTTCCTTTCCTTGGTGCCATCCACGAATGATTCAGGGAAAAGGATCTCATCCACATCATTCTGTAGTACTCAGCAAGGATTATTTAACATTACTGCCATAAGCACTTGCCATCATCATGACACAGATCATACATTGCAAGTATAACTTTGTTATTAACCTAAGATCTCTTAAAGAGCTGCACAGCCTACTTCCAACTGTTTAAGAGGAGACTCTGAAATACAGCAGCAGCCTAGACCTAAGTGAGACATGGACACTTGATGATTCCTGAAAATAGCCATTAAAAACATCAGGAGCGACTGCAGACCTCGAAGTTCACTGCAGTTACAAACACAGGGAAAAACAAGGTCTCAAAATACCACTTACCCTCCTTTGAGCCAGGGTGGTTTTGATGGATCAGCCTCATCTTGACCCTTAAACAGGGGAAGGGAAAAGAACAATATGAAATTAGCTTCCAAAAGCACCAGGAAAAGTATTTAGAGAGTATTTTGAGGAAAGGATAACAGACAGCACTGCATGCAGGCAAATGCATACAGAAACTTATTCAAGCACCTCCAGTGACCAACACGTCAGGACAAGCCATTTGGACACAGGCAGGCTGTGCAATTTCATTGAACACCTAGAGCCAGGACCAGAAGAGCCTGTTCAGTGCACCTCTTCTTTCAAAAAAGGCAGCCTCAAAGACCAACTCCTTTATTTTTTTCCAACCCAACAAATGGATGAGTTATTGGAGAGGTCCTTTTGCTGCAGACTACCACTTATATGAACATGGTCATAATGAAGATGCTAAAACTAAAAAAAACTGCATGAAATGCACAAATGAGTGGTCAACATGAAACTTTATACATACACTTGTGAGCTTTGTTCATACTCAAATACTAAGACTCTTTAGGCCCCTAAGCAGAGGGGTCCCATTGCAGCTTCACTCATTCACATGCAAGTACTGAATTTCCAACAGGTGTCAAACAAGGGCCACCACTTGCAAGATGACTGAAGTAAACTGGGATCTCACAGGATGATGGAAAACACCACAAAGTGTGATATGAGAATTCATATTCATGAATTTAAACTATGTCCTTATGTTCATATTAGGAGTGTATTTATAAAGTGAAGTTTTATTTCTTTTAAAATCTTCAGTGGACTGATTAGAGCTGAGCAGTGTTTAAAGACTTGCAGTGTACCCGGCGGAAAAGTTTTTAAATAGGAGGAAAATGGTTTACTGGAAACCTCTTTGTTGCAGACTACAGTTCACACATTCTCCTGCACTCATTGAAAGAAAAGCTGGTTTCAAAGAGGAGTAAGCAAGACACACTGCTAATAGCTAACACTCATCTCTGCTGAGTGTAGACAGAGGTTCTAACTTGCATGTACTGCGAAGTATTTCTAGCCGTGGGACTTGAAACCTGAGAACCATCACAAAGTAAAAGAGTATCTGTCAGAAAATGAGCTCCAGTTTTATGCAAGATAAAGGACCACAGCCCTCAAAGAAAGATTTTTTTTTTAAATTTTTTTTTATCTCGTGCTTTGGATGAGCTGTGCAACCTCAGGTTGTTCACAGGAGACAGTCAAGGCGTCCCTAGAAGATCTGAAATAACCAAGAAAAACAGCTTTCTATTTGAGGTCTCAACTCGCACAACAGCAAAAGTCCAAATTTTTTATTTGATATTCCTACAACTCCAGGGCTAGGCAGATCTGAAGACTATGCAGTCTTACTTATTTTATTTCTGAACAGCCACAAGGAACATCACATTATTCACAACTGAATGGACACTCCAGCTTTTCCGTGCGATGGCACAGGCAGGCGCCCAGACCTGTGGCCCAGTTCAGCTGCTCATTCCCCCCATAGCCAGAACAGCACCCCGGGCTCTGGGCTCCTGCAGGGAGGATCATGTTCCACACATCTCTGCTTCAGGCTGAGCTTCCAGAGCCCCTCAGCCTAAAACCTGCCTTTTGTCTGGAAGAATGTGAATCAAGTGGTGGTCAAGAGGAAGATTTCAGCAAGCAAATGCAACCAGATCCTTTGGAGAACAGAAGTCAAGACATCCCTACCTTCACCTTTCAACACCTGGAGAGCTGTGGCTAGAAAGCAATCCTAAAATGGAACAATGTTTTATACCAGACTGAGCTTGACACCAGTCAGTTCAGCTGCACTGAATGACAGAGAATGACAGACACAAATGTGGCAACATTTACTGGCAAAAGAAATTAGTGTAACGGGTTTTTCAATCACTTTATCTGAGAATCTCTAAATACAAGCAATCAATATTTCAGACATTAACAGATCACAGACAGCACGGGCAATACTGCAGGCTGGAGACCATGAGGACATCAAGAACTCTGTTCAGGGGAAAAATCCAGAGAAAGCCGTTCTCTAACTGAGCAACAACCATTTCCTACAGGCAACCAGGAGTCAGCAGAGGACAGCCAAGAGCATGGATGCAGGGAAAGGCAGAAAGCGTACAGGAAACAAACCTCCATCATCTCCCAGATTTTGAGACATGTCAAATCAAAACGGTCGATAAACTGTACTTCTCATTTATTTCATTTATTTTTGCCAAGCTTTTCAGGCATGCAAATAGAAAGAAAACAAGTGAAGAGAAAGAGCTTCTCTAGGGTTGAGATTAAAAATCATCTTGGTACAACAGCACAAAACAAAAGAAAGAGCTTTCAGTAAGTGACAATATTGATGCAGGGGCAAGGCAGGTGATGGCTGTGTGGAAACAGGAGTTATCACCTGCTGAGAGCAAAGTAAAGAAGTAATTTGCTTCAGGCAGCATTCTCACTGAGAAAATGCCAAGAGAAACAGCACCTGACATCCATCAAACAAGGGCTGATGCCTTAGGACTGCAGAAGAGCCAATGCAGTGTCCACAGCTAAGGTGTGTGGGGGAAGGAGGGAAATGTGATCAAGAGTAGTGTAGGCTCATTACTGGCTTCAACAGCTTGGAATGCTTGGAGCAAACACAAAGGAAAGAATTAATGCGGAGGTAATTGGAAAACAGAGGAAACAAATACATAATACAGCACACACCCGTTTTGAAAACATTTTTTTTGTTTTACAAAGTAAATATTTTTATTTAGACTGTGAAAAGAATTATTGACTGAATTTTTATTTCACAAAAAAGCTCCTGATGTAACACCATGCCTCCAGCCTTATTATGCTGAGGAGTAGGGAGATTTAGGGTGGGTAAACAAGTAACTGTCGCTGAGCCAGCCATGGACAACGCAATAAGGAAGCTGGTAGGAGTAAGCAGGATCTGCTGATAAAATCTGTCGATGACAAACACCAGAGAATTATTGATACGGAACTCAGATGGCCAATGGAAAGAACTGACGGCAATGAAGATTGCAACAGCGGGGGGTTAAACATGGTACAAACAGCAAGGTCAGAGCCCCAAAGCCTGCTGCGAATTTGACTAGATGCAAGGTGGAAAAAAGCACAGGAAAAATGGACCTGAGTTCTAGCCATAACACTGGCCATGAGCCACTGTGATACAGCCATGTAAGGAGAGAACATCATCCACAGACTATGTCCAGTCAAATGCTTCCATAGAAATAAAAGCATAAATACCACTGTACTGTGCTGGCACTACTCCTTCAGAAAGGCAAATACAACCTTCTTATATTATACCAGAGTAAAAACAATTCACACAGGAAAATGGCAAAAGCAGTGAGAAGATGTCAACATGTTACTATAGAGGGACAACAGGACAGCTTGCTTACTCTAGCAAAAAGAACCTTCTTTCTGTGCTTTTTCAATAGGCGGGAGAAGATACCACATGGGAGGAGAACTGTGGCTAAATATAAACTGAGGATGAAAATTCAAAGGTGTCTAACCATGACAGTTCTGTAGCAGCCGTTCAAAAGGAGAAGATGACACTAAACCTAACCAGTTGTAAAGAAGGAAACTGGGCAGTTTATATATGAAGTAACAGCACAATACCACACAGTGGCAGAGGGCTGGCAGACACCAAGCAGTCCTCTGCAGACCCTTGTTGCACTGACACATGTAGTCAAAGAACCAGAGGCTGCCTTGCCTACAAATTTACCAGGAGGGTTGACAGGGTCCAGACACCTCTGGGAGCGTCAGTTTACAGCACTGATGTGGGTAGGAACACTTCATACACTCCTTTTCATTTAAAGGAGACAAATGGCCTGTTTAGATGGATTTGCTGCAGCTGGGGTGTTTCCCACTCTCTGAAGGCAGCACTGGCACCAGGACGCGTTTGGGCTCTGGGTCTTGTCACCAGCCATGGATCTGCTCGAGTTCAGCCTATGATGACAACCTGGCTTGCTTTGAGCCTGAGCAAATGGAGAAATGATGGGCAGATGAGAGGAACACTGGAATAACTGCGAGATTTTTTAGCACTGTCCTTCCTGAAACAAATGGGAGGGCAAAGGGCAAGCAGACATATTTAACACCTAGACACACACATGCTGCACATCACAGAAAAGTGGCTTATGCTTCACTTCTCTGCACAGCTTTGTCACTTGATGCCTCCTCGAAAGCAGCCAAACCTGTCTGAATCTGATATATTTTTTTAAAATCTCCAGTAAGCACATAAAGCAGCAGTGAAAAGGCGGAGAACCAAACATGTAAACAAAACAGCCCATCACGACTCATTTTTTAAAATTTATTATTATTATTTCTGATACTGATGGATGACAGTTTTGCACCTGCTGTCTAACAAATATGTTCAGCTGGTGAAGCGCTTGTCACCCCTACCAGTGCTGTATATTCACTCACAGGAAATCATGCTGTGACCAGTTGCTGAAAGGTCTTCTCCAAGTAATTAAAGTTCTTACCAACCAAAAACTAGCTAGCAAAATAATGCCAGTGAAAGACTAGCATAAATTTAATACCCTTGATTAAACAAGTCAACAGACATGATCATTAAAGGCACAATACTTACTCATAGGGAAGGCAATATTTAGTGAAGCCTAAAACAGAAAGTAATAGGAGTTTTGCTCACTCAGAAAAGCAGCAGTTAGGCTTACAAGTAATTTGAGAAGTTATTTAACCAAGCTGATATTTCTAGATTTTGCAATTTATCTCACATACAAGAAGATGTCTCAATGGACAGAACAAGCAATCAGTTCTGTAGAAGAGAAAGAAGATAAAATGGATGGAGAGGCATTAAAAAAAGAAAATCACCAAGTCAGGAGCAGCACAAGGAAAAGGAAAAACATCCCTAGATCTGTTAGCCCTCTCCGTAAATCCATCTTGCCACATAAAAGGCCTCCTAACAATGTAACTTGCCATCACACTCAAATACTGTGTCTAGCACATTATCTTCTTAGATAAAAAACAGATGTAAAATTTGGAAAGCTGCTTTATTTAAACAGGTAAGAAAAAAATCAATAATGACTTTTTATTTGTTTTGAGAATCATCCTAACTTGTTTTCAAATACCATGCTTCATTATTAAACCTCGAAGACCTCAATTTAGCTATAGATTAATCTGAATCAGGGTAAAACAAGAAGCAACTGTTTCACTGTCTAAATTAAACTTCTGGTCATGCCTAATTAGACCATTTCTTCAACAGTATTAGCAGAATCAGACTGAACTAATCATCCCAATTAAACTAGTCGGTCTTGTGGTTCAACGTCTTCATTGACTTAAGTGCACTGTGACTTACATGGACTCCAAAGCTGCAACAAACCAAGGGATTATTTCAAATGCACTGTATTCTGCAGCAGCATTAATTTAAATAATGACCAAAAAGCCCCAGAGGGAGCTCCTTTCACCAGCTGTATCTTCCAGTATCAGTTTTCCAGCTGCCAGATGAGCAGCTTAAAGAAGGCTGCAGTGTTTTGGCACTTAAGCCAGAAGAGGACAGAATCTGACATCAATATTTGACACTGGATATCCCTGCATTCCCAAAAAAGCATTAATGGATAGACATTTGCCAGTAAGAATTAAACAAAGTGGCCTGATACACAGAACAATAAAAGCTTAGAAACACAAATTTCTCAAACTTAAAGGATAAGATCTGCATGGAAGCCCAAGCTGATTTAGCCTCATTCATACAACTGAGGAAGAGGTAGAAGTACAGCGGGCACCTAGTCCATATTGCACACATTTAAAAAAAAAGGTTTTTAATCCAATGGCCAGAAATTTCTCTGAGATGTTATAGAGCAGCTGACAAAAAAATCCTGTGGATCCTCTCAGGAGGAGTCACCTGTTGCTCACAGGGTGATAAGCAGAGAGTGCAGAGGCAACAGCTGTAGGTATTAAGGGGAAAGTCCTGTCCTCCCCATGGGGCACACAGCCCTGCTCAAAGCAAAGTGGCTAAAAAGGCACAGGATCTGCAGCAGATACCTCCCAGCATCCACAGTACTGCTTAAAGCTCAGTATTATAGCCCACAGTGGTACCTTTGTCTTTAATTGCTGTAAGTGTACAAAGCAGATAGAGATGGAATGAAATAACACAACTGAGGAAAAACGAAGAAATACTTTCTTAAACAAGATTTACAAAGAGGAAGACTGGAAAACGCACGATAAACCATTTGTGCTCTGCTAACGTGGTGCCTGCGCACATTACACACACCTCACAGAGCACCAAAGGGAGGAGATCACTCCAAGCATTCATGTTTTCCTCTTTGTAGAGGATAATATGCACTGAACAGCCTCTTAACTCATACACAGTGGTAACAATTCCTCTGACAACCACAACATGCTAAACCAAGTCTCAGTGCCTCAGTGGGAGCAATTGCCTACATGAAGACAAGGCATGCACACACAGCAGTTTCAGAAAGAGATGCTGGTTACAAGGGACAACATGTACAACCTGGAGCTCTCCTCTACCTCCTTCTGTGAAGAGAAAAAGAGAAGAAGGAGAGGAACAAAAGTTAATAGACCAGATTTCTGCCATGAGCTTCGTAAAACGATTTCAGAAAGTAGGGTGAACATTTGCCACAAGTTGATAAAACATTTGTGCAGCAGAGAGTTTTCCCATGTGCTTCCCGGGACACACACCAGTTAATTAATCTCTACCAATCAATCCCGAGTTAAACTAATCAGATTTTATCCATAACTGCACATGCATCAGAACATACACTTTTGAGAGCTGATTTTTAGAGTTACAGTTTCTGTTTTATTAACTCAAGAATTTCAAGTAATCTTAATACAGAATTGGAGCTGCTATTTACCAGACTGGAAAGAGAACTTGAATTTATTACAGAGAGGAACAGACTTGTTCCCCTTTTCCCCTAAAGTGCATCTGAAGCATCCCCCTCCCTTCCCTCCTCACTCCCTGTGCATTTGGCCCGTTATGAGGAAACTGGTAGCTCCCACAGAACACATTTTGCTTTTGCGAATACCATAATGCAGACAGATATTTTCTGGTTTTATAAATCTAGGCAATTCTCCTCTGAGAAAAGAAAAAAACCCAGAAGCCTCCTACACTAAATCTCATGTTTATGGATAGGGAATTTCAAGGCTAGTAAAGTTACATGAGAGCCATAATCAAAACTTCCGGTACAGACATGGTATTTTTTAAGTCTTCCAATCAGATAATTCTGTATCTGCATCGAGATTCGTATTACTCGTTTGCATATGAAAGATGGAGGAGAAGGAATATCTTCATGGCAACAAGGGCCACTCAAATTGGTTTAAAAGCTAAAATAGTTTTCAAAGTTACTGTCTGTATGGGTGTAATTACACACATGCAATCACTAAGACAGGAAATAGAGAAGCTATTTTAACTCAATCACTAAGGAGAAATCAAATTACTTTAGCAAATGAAGTGCTGGGTTGCATGTAAAATAAACCCCCTACTTTCCACCTTAAGACATGCCCACATGGATGCTCATCAGGGAGGAAAGCCTCCAGCCTGCCCTGCAGGTCTCTCCTCCATGAGCTAATGGAGGAGAAAACACAAGCAGCAAGATGCTGCTGCCTTCTGAGTAACAGCCAGCGCCGCAGGAGCACCATGGCCTGACAGTCACCCCTCCACAGACCTGCCCAACTGGAGAGCCTGAGGAAACCTGGGGTCCATCCATGCTTTTGTGGGAACAGACACTTCTGAATGTTCCCCCTTAAAGTGATTTTTCTGTACCATCCTTCTGCCTGTCCTATTCTATTAAGTAAAACCTTCTCACCTAGGCAGACTCAATTACACTTTAAGTCCTCTGGTTGTGTCCTTTTTGCACAGTCACCGCAGACCCTTCAAGACCAATCCCCATCTCTCCTGACTTGGTCCCTGGGGTTGTTTCAGTGTCTCTTGGGCAGATCCAGACATCCATCACTCTTGGGCCTTTATCTCCTCTGCATTTGAACCAGGATCATTCCTGATGTCTCCTGTTTAGTCTCAAAGCACAGGAGATGCAGAAGACCTGGTCTTGCATCCCCTCTTGGGTCTGCCATAGCTTTCAGCCGTGCTGAGCAGGGAAAGCCCTGCTCTATCCCCCGGCTGGGAAGCACTGAGGACAGATGGAGTCTCTGGCAGCGCAACAGCTCAACTGCAGCAAGCTATCAGCGAGCATATGCAAACCACACATTTTTAGAAGGCTTATTCTCTTCGCTCATTTGGGGTTGATTTTCCACAGATAAATCCTTGACATGGACTAGCACTGCCAAATTTTAAGGCCTAAGGGCACTAGAGCTTCTCAAATATAGGTCAAACTTATTTTTATACAAACACAAAGCAATGAATTTTGCATTAGACTCTTTTTTTTGAGGAGAAAAAAGAAAAGGATTATTTTGGCTTAAATTCCATGCATATCTTTGATTTCTGAGCTCCTTCACTTTAAAGCTGTTAGGGACAGTTTCAGGCCAAACAGAAAGTCTGGCAAAGCTCTGAGCAACTGCAGACAAAGATTTAAATCTTCTGAATGCATCTCATTACAGCAGGTGTGCTCACAGCATCATCAGTGGTGACTAACTTGGTTAAACCTCAATCACAGAATTCCTTCACCGTTCCACTTTTGAGCCAACTTATTTCTACAAAAGTCACTACCATTTCAGGGCTGTTTTTAAACACACACAAAGTCAAAGTTTCTTCATCTTCACTGAATTTTTCTTCTCTCAAATTAAAACTTTAAAAGCTTGCTCGGATATTCAGGGGATATTTTATTTTTTTCTCTTTTGACTTCAAATTAAACACGATAATTATTTACATGCATCTGCCAAGTTCTAAATTGTTCTGGCAATTTGCATCTGCGTACAACTATAAATAATTTAAACCTTTATGCCAGTGCATCATCTCTGATTCACCAAAACACACAGATTTACCAACACCTTCAAAGTTATCATCCATTCCTTTGCTGAAGACTGCTGCCAAACACATTCATTAAAATACCTTGAACTGAACTTTCAAGCAGGCATGAGTAATACAGGGGTTCAGGCTCAGAACCAAAAAGCCAGCAGGCAGAACCAGGTTTTCAGTGGACCTGACCCAGGAATTTAAAAGCCTATTAAGAACAAATTAAATGTTTTAAGTAAGACATAAACACTCCTCTGTAGCTGGGGGGGGAAGCAAACCAACAACTTTTCATTGCATTCTGAATATTATGCTTCTTCCAAGGGAAGAAAATAAGAGCTTGGCTCTAACTTATTTTGAGTTCAGCAAAGAAGCACATAAAACTGTTGCTTCCCTTTCTCAGAAAATGCATGCCAGAACAACCCTATTTCAAACTGAATGATTAATTCTGCTCTGCTCTGCAGCCCTTGGCAATACTGTCATCCCTACTCTCGCTCTGGCTGCTACCCACTGCTCCCTTGCTCATCCTGGGCAAACACCGCTGCTTTGATTACACTCCTTGACCCCCACTCCAGACAGGGCTGCTTGTCCCTTCCCTGCTTCTCGGCCTTGCCCTGATGGTCTGTGCTGCTTTGCTTCCTGACATTTCCTCTAGGGTTTCTTTCAAGTTCTCCCCCATTTCTCATCCCTTATTCAGTGTTTTCCACTACCCTTGACTCCTCCAGAATCCTCCTGTCTCTCAAAGCACATTTCCTACATAGTGATTTCACCCCATACTTCTTCTTGCAACTTCAGTTGTCCTGTCTACCATGCAGACACACCTTTATGCAAGTGCTGCACAAGCATCAGCTCTGGGTCACATCACCAGATGATGTTCAGGAGAGCTGAACCAGGGAGGCTCAAGAATGCCAGTCCACATCTTCCTCCTCCTCGCTATTCTGGGTATTTCTCCCCTTTGTGAACATGCCTGCACTGCTCAAGCTCTGCTGAGATGAGCAGCCTCCTCTCACAGTCAGAAATAGGTCATTTCAATACTTCTCTTGCATTATGGCAAATGCTAATCCAAACCAATGTCTGTTCCCTTGGGTCCTAAAATTAGGATGCATGTCTAGGACTATACAAACACTACCAAAAAAAGGAAGAAAAAGAAATTCTGAATTTAAAAAAGTACAGTTTCATCTATACTATTTATACTTTAGTAATCTAAACATTCCCTTGAAATAAAAATACATATATATATATATCTGTGCCAAGCCTGCTAACAAATCCTAGTGTTTCACTCATTAAAAAAATATTGTTTGAATCAACTCCACACTAAGGAGCTTGTACAACATAAGAAAGCAAAGAGCTCATTACAAGCTTTATGATCTGCATAACTGAGAAGGTCACTGGTACAGAAGTCAAATACAGATTGACAGATTGTTTCTTCACAGCAAAAGCACAGTCACTGGAAAAGACACTTGGAGCAAGACAACTCTTTCAATGGGAAAAAGACAGCTCTGATTACCCTGACTAGCTTTTATGACTGCAAGGAGAACAGTGAACAAAGTATTTGATACCAGCAGGTCTACAATAAGGGTGTGAAGATTTCAAGCTGTAGTTTCAATATTTTCACTCTTGAAACAAAGCCTCTTCCCTTAACTGTGCAGTGATTTGGGCAGAGATGGAAGTTTTCTCAGTGCCTGGAAAGGGAGGGGGCAGAAGCACCTACCTTTCAAGGTTAGGTTTTGTTTTACCAAATCATGGCCCAACAAAACACATTGGTCATTTCTACCCCTCACATCCTCAGGAATGGGTTAACCAGCACTGCTCCACTGCTGTATCAGCTCGCATCTGCTGTGGTCAAACACTTCATTATCTGTGCTGGCAATAAGGGATGTAGGTCCAAAGTGGAAAATTTCTCAGCTCATGGACAAGTTATGGAAACAATACCAAAACTCAGGTCTCAACTATTTTTATTTTTATTTTATTTACTTTTATTTTTAAAGGTCTCTACTAGGATAACATCTAGCAGTGATTAAACACTGAGAACTCCCACTTCGTGATGGAGCCACTTGAAGTCTGGATCCACTCAACTCCCAAAACTGTAAATCTAGCTACTTACAGCTCAAATGCACACTTTGTTATCACACATCTTAACTATTATATTTAACAAGAAACCAAGTCACGAATTATGATGAAAAACCCTAACACCTGCTATTTTCAAGATGCACTGCAGATCTCCCTCTCTTAAAAAGGTGAAGCTTGCATTTCAGCGTTACACAGTAAATGTTAGGGGTTTTTGGTCAGTACTGTTGTACAACATACGTACTTGCCTTTGTAACAGTATGTTCACAACTTCTAATAAACTGTTCACCCACAGAGTAAGGTGTTGGCTACTGGCTGCACAAATGTCAGATTTTGACATCTCCTTAAAAACATTTTTTCAGTTTACCTGAATTTGTCTCCTCAGTGGAAATCCAGTTTCCTTCCTGCGCTAATTCTTTTAAGAGTCTCCTACGCATTTGCCTCTTTTCCCTCAGCACGTTTTTGAAGTTGTTGATGCACTTGTTCAGGTAGATGGTCTCCGCGCACACCTTGTCAAGGCTCATGGGTCTGCACTCTTTTGCCTTTTCAGGTGGAGAGTTCACATCTCCTCCAAGCTTCTCAGGAGGGGAACGCTGCTCAGCAGGGATTTCACAGTCAGACAATGGCATCGAACTGGAAACAGGAGGCTCATAGGGAACAGAGGAAAGACTGGAAGGAACAAACTGCATATGAGCAGACGCTTCACTGTTGATGGTTGTGTTTGCCTGGCTCTCAGAGGACTGACTAGGAGGGGTTTCTGCAAAGTTGTCAGAGCTGCCACACATACCTGAACTGGTCAGCATCAGGGTATTGTCATCATCCATCTGTAGGCCACTATCGTTCTCCAAAAGGATTTCAGAATCACTTGACTCCAGTTTGTGAAACACCACCTGCAGAGCAGACCTGAAGTGATGGATAGCTTTCCCAAGCTTATTAGTGTAAAACTTCATGTCTACAAGATCAATGTTATCTCGGGAATGGTCAAGGAAGTACTGGGAATTTTCCAGGACATCCCTAAAGACCTGATCAGTTGGATCTTGATCATTCAGGTCCATTTGGATCATATCTTTCAAGCTGTCACTACTATCAGCCATTTCATCTGTTGTATGATCATAGCTAATGGTTGTCACCCCACTAGAAACATCTTCTCTTTGAACGTCAGCTTTGTCCACACTAGTAAATCTGCATGGGGTATCGCAGCCTATTTCAGTTTCTTCTGTGGTTATCCCCTCATCTTTATCTAGAAGGGAAGAACCATTCTCAGTGACACTTTCAGTGTCAAGCCTGTGCTCACTACCATTACTTGAAGCACACATCTGGCTTGCATGGCCCGAAGATTCAGATGAGCAGCAGTAATTTCTATCACTTGATTCGGCCAAATCGGTCACCTGCGAACTCTGCAGAGGTTCATGAAGGGCCTGGTGAACATCACTCTCATCTGATGGCTGCTCACCACAGCCTACTGTCTGTGCTTCCTTCCCAGTTTCAGGTATCAGGTTGCTTTTCTTAGCCAAGGTTGACTTCTGCACAGAATCAAGTCTTTCTCCTACGCACGGCGTTTTCCCGCTTGTGCTTTGATACTTAACCTGGCATGAGTCTGTCTGAAGGTGCCCAACTGCATCAGTTCTCTGAGCCGCATCGGGATTCGCTGAGTTGCGATGATTTCTCTTGAAGCCAGGCTGTGAAGGGACTGGATCCGTTTTGTGGCCCCTCTGGCCATTCTGCCGCTTCTGCTCTTCACTGGTAGCAATCCGGACCCCTGAGCTTTGCAGAAGGATAGACTTCTGTAAAATAAAGTCTCTCTGTTCACAATTGACGAGTTTCACGACTGCTGGTCTTGGTGTTAATGGCTTGCCTGTACCAATATCAGATCTATAAGCATCTTTTATATACTTACTGCACTGGATAC
This sequence comes from Mesitornis unicolor, assembly GCF_000695765.1. Taxonomy (NCBI): domain Eukaryota; kingdom Metazoa; phylum Chordata; class Aves; order Mesitornithiformes; family Mesitornithidae; genus Mesitornis; species Mesitornis unicolor. Next base: position 46,684 of record NW_010182469.1, on the reverse strand, counting down.
CATTGAAACAGTGATATTCAGACAAGAAGCTGCAGATAAGCTCTACTGTGTTTTCACCATCTTTTTCTGGGATGCCATAAAAATATAACACTGGTTCTTCCTTGTGTAGCTCCTTACTTGGCTCCCGAGCATGTGTACCCTGGGTTTTGCCACCGGAACCACCTTGCAGGCCTTCTATCTCACTCAACACTGTATCCACACAGCTGGAGACTTCATCCACAGAGCCCTTTATCAAGGTGAGGTGCTGCCGGAGTTCTGCAATCTCTGTCTGGATGCGACTTATTCCCTGGAGCTCTTTAACAATGTAGTCAACCACATCAGCCGAGCGATCTCTCGATTGCCGTCTGCGACTCTTGTATGCAGTGGGCTTCTCCTGGGGAAAGCACCCTTGCCTTTCGGCTACCTCCCTCCAGCTCATGGTAATGCTCAGGGAAGAGAGGTCTTGCCCCTCAGACATTCTGCCCTTTCTTTCAGAAGATGTCTGCATTGTACCATCAGAGGAATTTCCCTGCAAGTCCTTCTTGTTCTGTTGAACCGAGCATGGTATTTTCACATAGCCATCCCAGTTCAGTTCCACCTCACCAACACACACCTCGCTCACGCCCTTGGAGTCACGTCCTCCATCCTGATGAAAGTCCCCTCCAGCAGTGGAAAATTCAGTGCTGGCAGAGCTCCTCTTTATTCCACACACAAACATGTCTGTCTCGATCTCCACCGGAGAGAGCTGGCAGTGGTGAGCATGGTTTGGATTCTCATCCGCCTGGCCTTGGAGAAGCCTCTTCATTTTGTCCCGCAGAAACAAATGCAGCTTTTGCTTCCGGAATTGCTTCCTGCCCCACAGTTTTACAACAGGTTTTCTGTGCAGAAGTGTAATTTCATTTTCTTGCTTTTTCAATCTACTTCTAGCAAACATCATCAGCAGCTGCACCTGTGTTTCTCATAGTGCTACAAGCTGCACAAGCACACATCAATCACTTCCCAATGCACACCTCACATCCAGTTCTTATTCAGTCACGAAGCAGCTACCAAAAGAGGGGAAAGAACATTACAGTTTGGTTCAGATAGAAATAGGCAAAGTAACTTAAGCAGCAGAATAATAAAACCAGCATCCATATAAAAGCAGACAGAAAGAGGATGTGCTATTTAAAGTGTACAGACATCATCTTGATTTTGGCCACCTCCCCAGATCAGGTCCTTCTTTATTGAAATAAGTGCTCCTTTCTCTCTCTTCTATCAAAGAAAGTAAAATGAAATAATAAGAAGAAGAAAAGAGCAATTCTGTGGACATTCCCTTTTTCTACCAAGTCTGCAAGTTACTCAGAGCTGAGCTCCTGGCAGTGGTGCATTTTGTGACTTAATTACCCTTCTGAATACAGAATTCTCACAACTATTAAGGATTCTATCCCTGCACATTTCCTTTCAAGTCCACAACCTTCATCCTTTCTTTCTTCAAACAGAAAGCAGTAATCAAGTTTAACTTGGCACAGTATCCCACAAGAATTGCACAAAGTGATGTAAAGTGACAGGAAGACTGGATGGCAGATTTTAAGTGCAAAACCTTTTTGCTATTTTAATTTTTTATCTTAATATTTTGCTACCAAACACTAAAAAAGCCCCCAAACCCTCAAATCTTACAAGCTCCTAAGCTAACCTGCAGTTAAATATGCCACACTCAGCATATGTACAGACAGGCTGAGCTGACAGCATGAAGATTCTGCATGTCACTTCTGCTCCAACCCTCAAGATTTTGCAGTGGATCAATTTCCCAATTTAAATCCCCTCTGAAAAAAGCAAAATATAAAAAAATACTATGTTAACTACTTAAAACTTTCAAGTGTCTTCACTGCTGTACTTACTAAGCAACACATAAGCAGCTTTTTCCTCCAGAGAGTAAGAGAGAGACCCATGCAGGGGTCCTCCCAGAGCCAAGATCACTGCAGAATGCCAATGTCTCTGATGATTCAATTTGGACTGGCTGCTGAAGCACATAGTCTTTCTCCCATGCTTGTTTTATTTAAGACTCATAGTAACTGCCTTTCCTTTTTATGATTACCTATTTCTAAAACAAATTATTTTAAGTTCCACAATGCACAAACTTAATCATCATCCGCAACTTTCAACCTCACAAAATTTGCCAAGTACATCCAGCTTTGTGCAGGAAGGTTTACTGCCATGCTGCAAGGACTAGAAACAGGGTTTCTAACCTTGTTTTTGGTTTAATTGTTTTAAGGCTAATGTGCCACAGTTCATACCAAGATGCTGTTTACTGCCCCATTTGCACCTTACTGAGGCCTGGTAACTGTGCCTCTCCTGATGCGGTCCTTGCCATCCTGGAATACTCAGCAGGATCAGGTGTTGTCCCAGAAGCACCCACTGCAGAATGTGGGACCAGGCCCTGAGCCCAAACACGTCACACTCTCATGTTAACCAAGGACCAAACACTATAATAGGTCTGTTTGCACTGGACTGAGGCCTTGATCTAAGGCCCAACAAAATCACTCCGAGCATTTTCACTGCCCAAGGGCCACCTCCAGAACTCTCAGCAGCTTTCACCTGGTGCCTCTTTCAGATGTCAAACAACAGTCCCCATTTTCACAGCATTAACTCAAAGTTTCTACACCTGCATTGGTCCTAACCCTCTGCAGCGCAGAAACCCTCCCTAACACATCCTCCAGATCCACCTTATACTCCCGCCAGCATTTTTCTGTTAGCAAGCATTTTCATCCTATTTTGTTTTCATCTTTGTTATTTCACTTTGTGGACACGGAAGGGAAGTGGTATTTGATCTGGAGGAAGCAGCATTTGCAAATATCCATCTCTATAATCAGAGCTAATTATGCTATAACAGAGGCTGCATCTGTGTTTCAGGTTTAAGCCCCATCATCCAGCATCTCAGCTGAACTTCCATACCAAAGGTAATACCTGCCCTTGTGTAGCCTAAACAAATTCCCTGTTAGATTGATTGTCATCTTCTTAAATAAAACAAGTTTTAATGTTATACAATTTTCAGGTCATTGATCCATAAAGATCATGCTTTCTTTTATGTCTTTCTTACCGAACTACTCACTAATGGAACAGGGTTGACCTAAGAAATATTTGCTCAGGCTCTCTTTTTCCACTGTTTTCACAGCTTACCTTTCACTTGAGTGGCTAACTGGTGTTTAGCATCAGAAAAACATTTCTGTATCAATATTGAGAAGTGAACCCTCAGAGAGCAAGCACCTGAATTCAATGGCAGCCAAGAAGAAGAGCTCTACAGCTGTGGCTCGAGGGTAGCACACATTGATGCTCACTTGAAATACGTCCCAGCATATCAAACCCCAAGCACTGAGAAAAGCCTACACATGCTTGTGCAAGGATCCCCTCAGAAAGCTCAATGTTCACCATGCTTCCTTCCACATGCAGCTTTCAAGGCACCAGGGGGGACTTAATGATCATTTGGGCTTAAAAAAAGAAATCAATGCAAGCCGGAGTTTGCTCTCATTTCCTTTGTGCACCGCAACATAGGACTGCAGAAGTTTGTTACAGAGAATACTGTTTCCTGC
>NW_010182469.1:15926-43108 GCF_000695765.1 Mesitornis unicolor | reverse complement strand
TGCTGAACACTTACATGAAGGACTGCAGCTGTTGTAAAGCAGGCAGATCAGTGTAAACACTATAATTCTGTCATTTTTATTTATATATATAGTCGTTTTGTGTGTGTGTGTGTATATATATACACACACGCATATATAAGGTATCGCTGGTATTGGAATTGAAAGATCTTTTTTTTTAATAATGAAATAAGTGTGTGTGTATATATACATATGAATGTATGTATATATATTTCATTATTAAAAATATATAATTATTCATGTATATATTATTTCATTATTAAAAAAAAATCTTTGATTTTCAATACCAGCAATACCTTACCAGCTTGTGCCAAGGGGGACAGAAAGTATTTAATCCCATGCTGGAAACAAGGCCAAAGCAGAACACAAGGAGAGCAGCCCTGGCTCAGAAGAAATCCTCTCTATCTCTCCCTACAGTGGGTGGAAGTGAATGGAAATCACCATTGCCACCAAAGAGCAAAACACTGCCCACTTACAAACAGGTAAGAGAATCGCCCTCTTTACACCTCTCCCACAGGCTTCCTCCCTCCATTCCCTGCCTTCTGCCACCCCAGCTCCACAGTCAGACCTGCAGCTCTGGGTATTCACCCACTTTGTGCTGTGGGCTGGCCCCACAGCGCCTCTGCACCTCCTGCCAGGGCCCTCCTCTCCACCCAGGGTTGGGTGTGTGCTCCTGTTCCCTTCACTGCTCCCCTATAAAGATCCCTTACTCCTCTAAAGTTGCCTGTATTAGGGTCATGCTTCTGTGCGGCACAGACAGGCAAAGTGACAATGAAAGTTAATGCAGGTTCAGCCAGGAAGGAACAACAAAAAAAAATCCAATCTGGATGCAAATCCTTGCTGAAGTCTTTTTCTCTTCCAGAATCACTCCAGGAGTCACATTAACACATAACAAGAAATCAAGTCTTTAAAGAAAGAGTATTTGCATCCTGGTACCCTGCCAGATACTGCAAGCCCTCACTGACTACAGAAGCTTTGTTCCGACTGCCTTTTTAGCAGGCATTTCTCTCCAGAGCTCCATGCTCAGTTCAGCACAGCGGTCTCTGGGTATGCAGCACACACAGGTACCACCATTTTTGTGCTCCCCATCTTTCTAAAAGGAAGCCAGGCTCAGGCTAAGCAGGAGGAAAACACTGATGACTTTACTTGGGGATGTCTGGGTTGCTTCCCTATTCCCGCGAGGATAAAGGTGACACATTAAGATTTTAAACAGAGGAAACAGGTGAACTACCACAAACATCGCACTGCTTGTTACCTTTTCACCAGGCACACTTTTGAAGTATCTTTGTAATACATCAAGAACAGTTATTTTTCCTCCTGACATATGGATTTGTGATGAAAACAGGAGAAAAAGCACGGCATGCCAGCACCAACGAGAGAAAAAAGAACATGAGCAATCCCACGAAGGAATAAAATGTAATTATGAGATCTCTGCTCGTCAGCTAGGGATCAGTCATACTTCACACCTAACAGCACTTTGGGGATGGTCAGGCTCTCACTACAGAGCAGAGAGCTGGCTGCAACCCCCTTGGAGCAGCACCTTCCCTTCTGCAAGGCACTGAACAAACGTGGTTCAATGCAAAGGCAGCACCGCGGTGCCTCCAGCACTGCCCCACTCAGCAGTGACTGCCTGCAGCCAAGGGGAAGAATAGGGGGCAAGAGAACAAACCCCATGTTTGTTAAACCTCTGCTAAAATGAGGTATGTTTATCTTTTTACCGGGTATCTGGCTTTCATCACACTACAGGAAATACTGAGGCACCTTTACATCACACCATGATGTCAGAAGGTGCTGGTACCCCATGGTAGACATGATGTTCAGTCACTGGCAAAGAGGTATAAAAACAGTTAAGTCTGATTTAAAAAACAACCTTTCACAGCAGCCTCTCTGGCTATCGATTCATGCCACCATGGCACTGAGTGAGGTCTTTCAGATTAGATAATATTTACAGTATATTCCACACAAAGCGGCATTGCATTACCTGTACCAGCAATCACATTAGGAAAAGCAATAAAATGACTGATAAATGGTCTTGCTACTTTATAAAGTAGCTACTTTTAAACATGAAGAATACCAATAACTAAAATGCAGGACATTCTGGGGGGGGGGAAGGTTTTGGCATTAACACGAGAAAGAAATCATGGCTAAGGCTGCCATAGCAACATCGCCCCAGCACACTGCATGCTGAAACATCGACTCTTCCTGGGAATATTACAGCATCTTTAAACACAGTAATTGCTGAAAGAATCCTAACAGCAAGGCTTGACAGAGATATGAAGGGTTATTGTCAGCCTTGCTGATGAGTGGCTTCTGGAGGTGAGCATGCAATTTTCTAATTAACGTGATTAGATTTGATTTTGGGTTGGATCATACCTAAACATGGCATTATTGCTTCCTTCTGAGAATATGCCTCTTTCCAAGCCTTCTCTTGATAATTAGCAATACTCTAACTTTTGAGTCCTGGCACGAATGCCCAGAACAAGATTATGGTACTGATCTGAGCTATCTTGAGTGGAGAGCAGCAGGACTGGAGAACAAAACATGCTCTTGAAAAATGTGTTCACCTCAGGACATTTTGGCTAAAAGTAAGGTGCAGGAGAGACACATGGCACATGCCAGATTAAAGAGGAGATGTATACATACCACTGAAAAGACAGTAGTTACAAAAGGATGAAAAATATTTTAAAAACAAAACAATGTGAGGAAAGAAACTATCTGGCAGTCCCTTAATAACCTTTTCATGGTCCCTTTGCAGCCTCAACCTGGGTTCTTGTTCAGGAATTACTGTATGAGCTGCAAAACCACACCCCAGCCCCACTTGTAGAATGTTGTGAAATTTTTTAGCACTTCCAATGATGTTTTCCAGGTTTCACCTGTACCTACTGGTTTGTTTCAGTAAAGCTGAGCAAAACCTTCAGCGCAGACACCAATGAGAGCTGCCCTTCCCACCTGCACATCTTAGAAAAAACACTTGAACTCTTTCCAAAGTCTTTTGACAGATGTGACAAAAGGTCAGGTTTGGCTGTTTCATCACCCTCAGGGTGGAAGACTGACCTGGGGAACACTGCACATCGGCTGAATGAATTACAGCATTCTGCACCTCCCAATCACAGCTATTTCTTCCCTTTTACACAAAGGTCATTCAACTGAGGCAAAACCCACCTCTGAATAACATATTTTGTTGTACCAGCAAGTTATCAGTGTAGCTACAAAGTGAAGGAACAGTAAAAATCACTAAGTATAAGGGTAAAACACCCAGTTAAGTGTTTCAAGTGCATTCACCAGCATAAAAATATTCTGTTGCAAAACAGCATGAAATTAAATTCATGTAATTGAAGAGTGTCACCATGTAGTAGAGCAAGGAGATAGCACACCCTGCCTTAACTCCTTAATAGCCCCAGCAGACGCAGGGGACACCACAAAAGTTGCTAAGTGTGTCTCAGCTTTCTGTAAAATTGGGCTAATGTTGGTCATCCACCCGGCATCACTTCTGCAAGCACAGGCAGGGAGGGACTGAGGTGTGCAGACCTTTAAGTGCAGCTGTCTTGGGAGCCCCCAGAGAAAGCCTCAGCACCAGGCAGCCCTGCCATTCTTTGACATGTGCTTATTCCCTCTGCAGCCACATCCTTTGGTCACGGCTTTTCCTGCAAGCTAAAAGCAGCAGCAGCTGGCACAGCGATGCACCGGCTGCAGGAACAAATGAGGTCTGGCATTACCTGGCAGCCAAGAAAAGGCAGCATCCAGGAACAGAAACAGGGGTTGTCCCCGAACGCAGAGGGAGGCACAGGGCTGGAGGCTGCCGCTGGCAGAAGCGCAAGGCTCATGCCCAGCAAGGTAAGTCTAAGGCACCTACCAAGTTCTGAGACCAACCTGCGCTGAGAAAAAGGCAGAAACAGATGCTTGCTTACTAAAAATAAATCACAGCTCCTCCTGTCATTCTTATGTAAAGTTACTTCACTCCTTAGCAGCAAATACAAAACCTCAGCAGCAGCTATCAGCAATTTAAGAGAAAACTGAGAAGCAATTAAGTTCAGCAGCCCCCTTATTTCCAGAGTATAGGGGGGTCTGTACACAGCTAATCAATCAGTAATAGGTTTATCCATGACAACCTAAAGCAGTGCTTGCTCCTTAAAACAGATTTTTCCCAAATCAGGATCCTAAGGACCAAGTATTATATTGAACAGATGAGCCAAGAGCAAGAACCAACTTTTTATTTAAAGGAAACAGCACCAAGAACTGAAACACAGGTACTGGAGCATGCTGACAAGCTGGCTTGCCTCGGGGTCAGGACTGTAGAAATCTCTGGTAGGCTTTGGGGAAAGGTTTCTGGTTATTTGGCTACCTCTAACCAGACAGCAGACAGACAACACTGCCGGTACAAACCCAGCACTTCTGGTTTAAATAAGGTCTGCAAGACCCATTATGAAAACGCTGAAGGATGCCTATACCAACAGAAACAGAACATGCTGTACCTTTCCTCTACTTGTAATCCAATTTACAACCCAGTGCTGAAGCAATAGTGTGAACTCCCCAAGTGCGGCACTTCTGACAAGAACCACCAGGAAACATTAATTCCTACGAATTTTCTCAAAACTCTGACTGCACACTGACGCGGTCTGGAGCTGGTTTTCCAGGTAGCAGTGCCTCAGCTCACAGGGAAACTCGAGCAGGGGAGGGACAGGCAGCACTCACCACCCCAGAGGATGAATTAGGAGATCCAGCCTCTGCTGCCAGGCCAGGGCTAGCACAGCTGTGGGTACAGGCTGGTGCTGTGTGATCTCGTTGACTGTTCCTGACCTTTCCTGCACTTCCTTGGAGCAGACACTTGGCAGCATTCAGCCAGGCTGGGTGAAAGTAACGTAGGCAGCTGATGGAATAATTAGAGTTTTCCAGCTCATGCTGCTAAACTGCAGCACTCGGCAACTAAAATCCTCCTGGGCTAAAACTGCAGCTTTACTTCTATAAGCTCGCTCCTTTTTATCTTGAAGACAGAAGACCTTAGCATTCTGTATTAGGTCTTGATGCTTATCCCCCAAAGGCTTGCTCCATTAGCAAAAAAAAGCTGCCCAAACAAAAGGAATGAAAACTGAAGAGATATCTGAAACAGTCACACCATCTGCTCTGATTCATGAGCTTGTACAGCATCCTCATCATTCCTGCATGCCAGTCATTCCATCTCATCAACTCACAAGCTTCTCAGCACAGGAAATCAGGCCAATGACAAATACATTGGGTTAAAAGCAAGCCTGTTTAAGCGACATTTAAGGGAGAATCAAACCAGTAATTTAATTACTCTCAAGCCATTTGCTTTTGAAGTGATCAAATTTAAATTATCCCCAAATCCCTTTTCCTTTAACACTTCTTTACATAGTGATTTTGATGTCAAATTCCAGCTGAGATACAAACCCTCCTAACAGAAAAGTATGAAAAGTAAACAGACACAACCTCAATTATACCAGCAATAAGACATCTACAATTAGCGTCTAGCGACTGAACACAAAACCTAAGAAACAGAGCATACAAATGAAAGTACTAAGACGAAATTGTTTTTACAAAGCACGTGTTTAAATCCAGTCAGCTTCCAATGGAGCTATTGTATTGCTAAAGTAAACACACACACACACACACACACACAGACACAGCCCCCACTCTAAAAATAAAGAACAGTTCTCCTTGGTTGCTGCCTACTTGCAGTTTATACCCAGCCACTTCATTTGTTCCAAACATTCACTTACCTTGCTGCTTCAAAATAAAATAAAAGGTTAAAATGTAAAGGGAATGTATGGAATTAATAGAAAACTACAGAATACAATAGCTTGTCCTCATAGAAAAGACAAGTCCTGAAGGATTCCTAATCTTGTTAAGGGTTCACCAGATAATGAACTTTCACTACGGAGATTATCAACGAATTGTTGGTGTCCCATCTCAGGTATCGGGAAAAGCAATTGTAAAGGCACCGAGAGTATCCCGTTCCACAGCAGCACTAGGATAAGAAATCACGTAAAGTTGAAGGCATGTTTTGAAAGGGAAAAAAAAATACAAAAAGCTATTAAAAATCCCAAAAGCAAAAACCAGCAGCAGCTGATGCATGTAAAAGCCAAAAAGGCAGAAATCCTGTCAGCTTCCAGGAGTATCCCTCAAGAGAAATTCTTTAGTTCACTGCCACAGTGCATCTTTTCCCTTTCCCAGGCAGTACCAAGTACAGTTAAAACTTCATCCTTCTCTTCAGTTGTGACTCAACAGAAAATATTGTACTTCAGAGGCAGAGAGAAAGCTGTGCAGCTATCGCTACTTTACTCCTCCTCGTCAGCTGCTTACTGCCTCGCTCCTCACACACGCAGCCTCCCCGCTCCACTCGCGCACCAACACTCCTCGCCTCGAAATGATCCTCCACTTTATTATCCATTCAGAAGGAAATACGAACTGATGGAGCCAATCTGACTAAAGACAAAAAGCACTCCTTCAGCGTTAGGAGAGCAGGCAGTACAGCGCAGCGAGCTGATCTGTGCTGGAAAAGCGCTCTGCCTGACTCCTGGCATCCTGCAGGACTGCGGAGCAGGGGGGCTGGTGAAAAAAGCCCAGGACTCAACATAATTAACCAGCTCCAAGAAGGGTCTTTGCCCAACTCTGCTATAGATGTTTATTTTTGTATCTCCCGTTCACCCTCAGACTAACCCGCAAGACCCAGCGATGCCCTCACTGAAATGAATCGCACCCAGTTTCCAAGGAGGACTAGTACCAGTGCTGCTACGAGTGTGGGGGATTGAACACCCGTTGATCTCACGTTTCCCAAAAATAAAAGTCACATTGTTACATAAAAGAATGACTGCAGAAGTGCTGTGCACAGAATCAGATCCGCTCACGTTGTACTGACACCTCTCCCGGGAGTGAGCAGCAGCAGGCACTCATCCTGCAAGAAGTGCTTGAATTGATGGCACCATTTATCTGCCCCACAAGCTGCTCCACGGGCATCCAACACACTGCTGCTAAGAAAGTCCTCCCGGACAGTTGATCCACATTAACATCCTCCTTTTCACAAATGCCTCCTTTGTCCTGTCCCCCATCTTCAAGCACCCAACACAAGCACCCACCTCCTTCTCAAATGCTGTTTCTCTGCCTTTAACACCAAAGGCACTGTATGGGAGCTGTGCATATTTCCTGGTTTTATGCAAGGACAACTCACTGCATCTTTCAAAACAAAGTCTCTTCACAGTGTGGGGTGGGATTTTGAAAAGGCCTATATGACTTAGCTGTGGAAATGCCACTATCCTCCCATCTGCTCAAATACCTCCTACCTCCTTGTGAGCCAGCCTTGCTGTGAGTGATACTTCCCTCCCCATCTCTTACCTACACCAGCATCAACTTTTATTCACCACTTCCTCCACAAGCATCACTACGCTCCCAGACCTGCTCTTGCTGCATGGGATATTCTCCTGGCACCTACTATCCTCTGGTTCCACAGCTCCATCCCAGCACCTCGCTGAAGCATCAGCTGACAACAGCCAGGCCGGTGTTCCCATCAGCTCATCTGTTTGATGGACATAAGCACAAGTTTTGCATATGGGTACACTAATGGCTTGGTTCACGATACTTTGTCTCAGTAGCACCACTGGTGTTCACCCACCTGCTCTTTCCATGTGTGGCCATAGCACTGCCCCTGGTAGCCAGGCATAGCAGCCAGGCCACCAACCTCCTTCCAGACCCCCTATAATGTTGATGTTGCTCTGTGGTCACTCCATTCTCCAGAAAACCCTCCCCCTTTTTGCTCTTCCCCTTGCTGCAGGAGCAGGGTCATAGGTCAGATTTTCAAAAGTGCTTTAGCTTTAAATGAATATGAGTCTGACTCTGAGTTTCTCATGTATTTGCATCCCACCAGGAGAACAGGGCTCTGACCCAGCTGAAGGCACAGGGTTCCACTGCAACAGAAATGCTTGCTACTAAACACACCCATTAAAGCACATGAGCTCAGAGCCGAAACTCCGTATCAGATTCATCCACGTAAGGACGAAGACTGCCCAACTGAGAAAACAGAAATGTAATCTAGGATTTGCATGGCACTTAGTATCTTCAAAGTTCTGCACATGAGTAAGACAAAAAAGATTTTGCCAGGAGTCTCTTTCACAGCAATCATTTAAAAAAACACTAAGCATCCATCAGACAACACTTTCTCATTTGCATTAACATGTTACAGCACCTGAAGCATGCATTAGACAGCCTCACAGGCTTTTATATGCCTTACTTTTTCCAAAGATCCTACTGCAAGTAGAGGCAATGTCATCTTGCCATGGCTGCCTCTGTCCTTCACATCGCTTTCTTCCTTGGTCTTTGCCCATCCCTGCAGCCATCAACACCAGACATTAGCACATCCAAGTCAAAAACGCCCTGCGGCCAAACACAATCCTGCAGCCGCAGCTCTCGAGAACCAAAGAGCCTGCGTGGATTTCCAAGCACTACCACAGAAAATTCCAGTACTCCCATGGCTTCCTTAGGAGAACAGGAGCAGAAGAAAAAAAAAACAACCAACAAACAAACATGGAAAAGGCAAGCAAGTCTCATTAGACAAAGAGACATGAGACATCGCTAATTAAGGTCATGAGCAATGACGTGCTGGAAAATATCACGGTCCTCACGACAGCTCACAAAGGCTGGAGAGGGAAATGTGTCTATGAAAAGACAAAACCACAGCTGCCCTCAGAATCAAGGAAGACCGCATCTTTCAAATATTTCAAAAGCCTTACCTAGCACACAGGAGATTGAAACAGGCTCTGTTTTTCAGAGACGTTTTGTTTACTGAAATAATGAGGATAATTCAGAATTGGGAAAAATAGGCATGGCTTACCTCTAAAAAAAAGCCTACGAGAAAGAGTGCACTTTACCTTAAGGCTCAGAGCATTGAGTTATTTGCCTTCTACTAGAGAAATAAACTTCCACTTAAAAATTTAAATACTTCTTACTGCGATTTTTTAATTCACCAACAGATTTTAATTTTAGGTTGAGCCAGCAGGGAATTATTAAAACTGATAAAGCCAGGCTCACATATATAGGCCAAATGCTTTGATGTCTGCGAGGTATACATTACCCTTTCTTCTTTTTCAATCCTCATTATTTATTTCATTCCAACTTCCTGTAGAGTACTGAATGACTGATAAAATTGTAAGAGTAAGCGATTTCTTCGCGAGCACGAGTGGATTAACCAAAGGAAAATGAGCACACTTTGAGCAAAGGTCCTGCTCCTTCCTCTTCCCCACTCACACCCCTTCTCTCTGCAGGAAGACAATGAAGAACAGTTCCAGTATCCTGGCTCTTGGAGAAGTACAAAATTGGGTGGCTAAGTAAGCTACAGGATAATAATGTTACACAGAGAAATGAAACAAAAAGACAAGGGGGGGAAATGTCAAGAGACAAGAGGGAAAATTCAATGGAGAGAGCTCGTCTGGAGCAGCAGGGATAAATTGTGTCCAACTCACACTCAGGTTTAATTCATTTCACAAATGGCCTTTGAAATCTCTGACCCCAGAGCTCTCTAAAATAAATTTTTTATTCATTTCACTGGAAGCAAAACAAACCATCTGTCCCAAATGAAACTGCTTGCTGCATCTCCCTAAAGACAGGCTTCTCAGTAAGGTAGTTAGAGTTCAGTGCTGCATTAGACATTAGAAGTTCAAATACACAGTGTAAAGTTTATCAATTGATTCAGCGGTGAAAACATGCTATTTATTATCTTCTTCAAAGCCACACACAGATCAAATCAATCAGCAGCCTAAAGACAAAGTGTTAATGAATAAGCAGTGACCCCCTGCTGTTTGACAGCTGTCCTCAATGAATCCACACTTTGAGGAGCTGTGCATCATCACAATCTAAGCAGCGCTGCTGAGACAGACGCCTGGAAGAGAGCAGACTGCATATTCCAGGGCATTTAAAACTACCCTGTCAATGCCGTTTCTGTCGTTACAATAGCTCCAGAACACACTTATGAAGCACGGGCTTAAGATGTTGCCTTCAGATGAAAGAACAAATGTCTTTAAACAAGGTGCCACTCAAAGCACTGATTCTTTTCCCCATAGGAAAGGGTAAGGCACGGTGCAAGGGCAACATGCAAGCTCAGAAGGGAACAAAGGCACAGGTACCTCCTACAGCATCCCGAGCACCTTGGAAATTGATAATGGCCAGACTTCGGCCTCAAAGCACTTGACGAAAAGGAAGGAGACAATCTTTCCCAAATGTTCTCCTTCCTGAAAAAGGGTTTTTTCCCTCAGATAAAAGCTGAAGTATTTGGTTTATAGAAAGACAATGTCACTGGCACATTGAAAAATATCAGAGGTATTGGGACTGTTCACCTTCCAAAGATGGGCAATGTAAGTCCATTTGTTGTGAAGAGGTGAGACCAAACCACTGGCTGACTCATCTTCACAGGACAGATGTTTATACTCCACATGTTAACGCTATTTGACTCCAAGGTTGTGTCTGTTGAACCCTTAGACATGAACATTTCTGAACTAATAGAAGGAAAGACTTTCACATAGTCTGGGAATAAAAGATATTTCCAAGGCCAAGAATGTAGTAAGATTCAAGGACTGGGATTTCTATAACGTTAATGAAAAAATTAGGTAACATAGCACTAATATTTCTGCGGAGCTATGGATTTTTACACTTCACAGTTTAGGCCAATCTTTATCAGGCAGGGATTGATCAGAGCCTTCAGAGTTGCCTGCAATGGGTCCTCCCATCTCCTTACCTCTGAGGCTCCTGCTGTCACACCAGTCAAAAAATCTCTCTGAGGCCAGAACAGATGTAGTCTGACATGGGAATTTTTAAGGTACAAAATCCAGTGCTTCACAGAAGAGACTATTTTATTCCCCACGCAGTAATTTCCAGCCACTCAGGGGCACAAACACGCCTTGCCTCCCAGACGCTGCTGCTGAGACAGCACCAACCCCACTCGTCACAGCCCACACCAGCCTTCAGAATCTGACTTTGAAAGCAAAGCTGCCTCTGGTGACAGGCTCATGTTGTCTCCTTGTGCCACAGCAATTACAGACACAAAACCTTTCTTAAATGTGCTCCTAAAAATAACCAAATGCCCCCAGAGCTAGTCCTGGGTTTTAGCTGCCTATCCAAAAGCATGGAAGCCCTTCTCTAGACTTCCATTCTTAACCAAAAAGTGCAAGTAAAAGATGGACTTGTAGCAAATCTGTGCTGCCCTCTGCAACTTAGCTAACTCAAAAATTTTACCAGCTGGGTGCTCCCATTCTAAAAACAACTATTACACTGGCTTTTCAGCTACAGTCAGCTCGAATACCTTAGGTCAACAGGCAGCGAGGAAGCATTTATAGCAGAGAAAACTCTCCCTCTGCTGCTTCCTCCTTCAAATTACATCTCTCCCGGAACTAATGGCATCCAAAACATAAGAACTTGATATCTGATGAAATTGGAAAATTACAATCAATGTCTTAATTGCACACCTAATTAAATAATCAGCATCACTAAAATGCAAAGGCATCTGAGCAGAGATATGTGCTGGGAGTGGAAAAACCTGAAATTAAACTCTCAGTTAGAGCTGTAATTGCTTTTTTGATCAGGAAAGCTGGGAAGGAAAAGTTGCAGATGCTGTGAAATGTAGACCTCAGGTAGACGTAACACCCTTCAAACATGAACTAGTTGAGGCAAGGACAAGGTAAGTAAACTATTGAGCATTTCTTTTGTAAATACAGATAAAGACATAACAGGCTTAACTTGCAGCAGTGGAAAGTTAGGTTAAGCAGCTGGAAAAGCCAGATTTGGCTATAGGAATTCAGTGCCTTGATCCTACAGGACAGCACCCAGTATGAACTTCAAGATGATTCCTTCCCCAGTGGGAGGTAAACTCCTTTCTCTGCAATAAGAGAAGGTGTCCTACTGCTCACTAAAGAAGACACTACTTAATCATGTTTCCTTCGTGTTATTCACAGCATGACCACATGCTGTATTTATTGCATCACAGCCAGGCCCTACCATTACATGCACATACATTGCTGTTACATGCACCAGGCTGAGTGTTCTTGGTGCTCATCACCATGCTGCTCAAGTAATTCAAGCATTAATTAGTGCTTTCATAGCTTATCTGCGAAGCAAAAAAGTCCCCATTCAAGTGAAGAATGAGGGCAGAGTCAGGTCAAGATGTTCTTCTGTTTGGACAGCCATCTCAAGACAACAAAACCCTGACTTTTCAGAGTACTTCCAGCTACTTTACTTACTGCTCCGATGGCTGATTCACAGCATCTTCAGCCAAATAACCAGAAATCAATTAATGGATCACAGGGGAAGGCAATGGGAAAACACTTATAAAAAGTCACCATGGTTTTTCCAGCATCATGTAACAGCGTGGCAGGGGAATAACAACTAACAACCGTATGGAGCAATGCCCAGGTACCTCTGCTGCCACTTCCTTTCCCATTTCACACCTCCAGGGAAGGCCTTTGACAAGCTCTACAAAACGAGTCTGAATTAACTGGGCCTAGAAGTTAGCCTCCATCAGTCTGTTCCTCTGACTGGGAGTGACAGGGGAGGAAATTTAATGCAAAAAAATGAAAATGACTGGATTTAGAAAACCTCTTCAAGGCAATGAAAGTTGCTTTACAGACAGCTGACCTAAGTGAAGTGACTAAGAGGCCAATTAGCCTCCTTGGCAAGTCTGTGACAGCACAGTTTGACTAAAACACACCCAAATACTGAGCAGGGATGGCGAGGGAGGCAGGGGTGGGTGACATTCCGGTAGCTGCCTCTGCCCTGTCGTCTCAGGTCACAGAAGCCACTCCACCTTCACGCAAACTGGAGAGAAACGGATTCAAAGACAGCATGAGACAGGGATGATTCTAGCAGCTGTACACAGTTTTGTATTAATTAGCTATTACTACTGCAAGCTAAAAATAGAGTGACTTAATTAAGATGAGTAACATGTATCCATGTCACACAAACATGAAGGAGAGTTGTACTTGCTTCAAAATTAAATTCCTTAAATTATGCATAATATAATTCAGAGTGAATACACCAGCCAATCTATAGATATTTGTGTAGATAAAACTGGATCTTTCAAGTACCCATTATATGAGGTATCACAAAAACACCTGCCTGCATTTGAATCTGCTGCATTAACATTATACACTGAATAAAAATAGAAACATTTAATTGCAATAAAATCTAGCACTCTCAGTTTCTCAATAACAGTTTCTCAAAAATGTGCGTGTTCTCTTAAAACACAAGGTGAGTATTGACCCACTAACAAAAATTAAAAACAGATGGGAACATGGTTAAAATAAACTCACCTTTTACATAAGGCACTCTTTATTTGTATTTCATATATTCTTGTAAGTAACAAAGTATTGACTACAGCGGTACTAAATAGATAAATCAGCTCAAGGCTAAATCTGAATTCCCTTCTAGCTGGATAGCTCTATTATCTCCTTTTTAGTACACATCACTGACTTAGTCTTTATATTATCTGTTGCTTTTCAAGTGCTCATAGAAAATAATTATCCAGTGGTAGCTTTTAAAAACTTTTAATGAGTATAGGTTCAATTGCAACTTACCGTCTAAATACACAACTGAAAACCCATGGAGAATTCTTAAAAACCTCATTTAAGAACAAACCTGTTTACAAACTATACCATATTTTCTGAAACTGTTGCCACTTGAACATTTGTCAGAAAACAAAATTATATCTGTGACAGGTTCATTACCAGGCATGAGTCACTAATAACTACTGTTCCTCAAGAAAACGCTCACAGCCTAGCATCCTTAATATCTGCTGTGCAACTGCATGGAAAACCCACCATCCAAGAGGGGTCGCAGTATGATTTTCACCATTTTACTCTGGTGACTTTACTTAGTCCAAATGCAGCAAATACCAATTCCACACACCTCTGGTGGTGCTCTGAAAGGCACAGGGTCCTGCAATGCAGCACAGCTTGGCAGCCAAGGCAGCGTGAACACAGGGAGGCCACGCTACGAAAAAGAGCTGCAGAGGCTGTGGTTCCACGGACGCTTCTCACTGCCCACTCAGAGGCTTCTTGGATGACGAAGTCCCATTCTTTGCTCCCACAGGCGACTGTCAGATAATAGCTTTCACAAACAGACACATTTTCAGATTAATTAGAAACAGAAAGGGCAAAGAAGCCCATTTGGAAGCTGTTCACTAACAATTAGAAAAATCGCCTTCTGATTTCTAGCCTGGGTTTGTTCATAACCAGCTTACCCCCTTCTGTTCTAGTGCTAACATTAACCTTTAGCTTAAATAGCTGCAAACTTGCCAATATTTACTCCCCTGCTCTATTAGTACGTGGCACCAACATCCGCTCTCAGCTTCCAGTCTGCTACGCTGAGCCATACTTGTTTGGCCTCATCTCACACATCCTCAGCACCTTCCCTCCCAGGACTGTCCCAGTGTCCCCTCTCCTACTTCTATAACCCATTCTCCGATTTTCGCAATAGTCCCCATCTTCCCCAAATCATTTGCTGGCTTCCTACGTGGCATAGTAGAAATATTACAGAAATACAGGCAGATGCCCACCTGGTCTGCCACAGTGTAGCACAGAGTATAAAGCAGCATGCAATTAGTGGTTTTACTAATTTCCTAGTTTTACTAGTTTCTTTCCCGATGAGTTCTACAGCCTCACACACTAGCAAGAGCACATTAAATGAGCCTATAGTTACCCAGAACAGCCCTTTCTTCTCTCTTCCTGATCCAGTGCATATGAGTGGCTTCAGCAGCATCCTTCTGATTTTCACAGGACCATTTTCACACTCCCATTGACCACATAGACCACAGCTGCTCACCTGGCACCACCTGCAAGCCTGAAGGCACAAGACACCCTGGACGGCAAGAGATTCACTGCCTATGGCACCCCGGTAAATTACCATTCAGACTCCCAGCATTTCATTACCTGCATGCTTAAGCAACAGATAAAAATCTCAAGCTACATTTGGGATTTCACCCCAGCTTTAAGCCTAAATTATCTTTATTTTTACAGCACACAAAGGAGGAAGCTGTCAACGCCTTCAGGAAATTCTCCCTGCAGAACAGATATGATACCTTGGCATTCAGCAGAGGATGCATGCTAGAAACCCAGCTCACAGACTGCCAGGAAACGCTGCAGGCTTTTCCTTACAGATTCAGCAGCCAGGCAGAGGAAGAACCGATCCCACCCTTATCAAGTACAGGTTTCCAAATGAAGCCAAAGAGGAACCACCAAAAAGCCCTTTTTGAAAGTGCCAGTGATTAAACAACAAAGCAATGGAAATTAACACATAGCTTGATCCAGATCCTTGAACCAGGCTCATCTGATCAGCCCTCCGCAATGTCACAACATTTTTCAGACTCTAAATATGAGCAGAGAGAAGACAACTTTCTGATGGCCACAACACAGCTTAAAAATCCTGTTTGGTGCCAAGAAAGGAATCTGGATACAAGTTCTCATTTCACCTCTCAATAAACTATCTCCCAATGGACAGATCTACTTGCTGTACCACAGGATTTTCAAGTGGCTTGAATTCAATAAATCATTGACATTAAAATGTGCAGAAAATAAAAATTATATATATTTTTTTTTACATAGTTCATAGAACTGGAGTCCTGCTGCCTTCAGGCATTACATTAAGCATTATTAACAGCACTTTGACTTCCAAATGCCACTTTTACAACAGGGAGGGGAAAAAAGCAAACATCTTACTTAAATCCAGATGCACAGTACTAGAAGACTCCAATTACAACAAACCCTTACACAACTTCGAAAATTGGCTCAGAAGCACGCAAGGCCACCCTGCCCTACATCTAAACAAGCCGTGTAACCATGCAGCTTGGAAAACAAGAAACAAGTAAAAGAAAACCCCCCTTTTCTGACCCTTGCCTTTTTCTATACAGTTATGATGCTATTCAAAGTATTTGCTAACACTGCATGAATAGTTAATGCACCATTTATGATGCTCTCAGCCAGTGCTGGTTAGCTAATCTCTTCCCCAAGTCTTGTGCTTTGTAAGCCAAAACCCACTGCTATCTCTCCAGTGCAGCATTTCTTGCACAGATTGCTTCAGTAATACACAACACTGGGAGATATCCCCTCCTCCCACGCAGAGCCTTAAAAATAAGAGTGTGAAGTCTGGCTCTCCCAGCAGTCAATGCTATTTTTAAGGGTTGCGTATGTGGCAGGTAGGAGTCCCCCCACCCACCTCTCACATTGCACCCCTATTCTGAGCAGGAGGAACTGACTTACTCCAGTGCTCGACAAAGCGCTCTCAATTTCTTCCAGTGAACACCATGCACGAGTGCCACGACGAGGTGGCCAGGACACCGCAAATTTCTGTGCCTTACTCCCCACCAGATACAAGCCTCTATCAACAGCACACTGCTGTAATTCTCTCTGCTGTGACATCCCCAAAACAAGGTGCAAAGAGAGGAGTTTTGCATATGGTGGCAACTGTTGCCTCAGCTACATTTTTAGTATTCCTCCACAGCCTTTGTTATTTACTATTTAGAGGACTTGGTCCACTCTCCAAACAGATCTGGGCTCCATTTCTCCTGAAAGCTTCAGACAACTGCTGCAGCAGGTCCTGGGAAAAGACACACACTCGCTTGACAAAGGATTTGGAAAAGTGTCGGTGTAAATGAGAATCCAAGTCTGGCACTACCAGACAGGAAAAGACCTTACTGTAGGTCATGATGGTTCAGAGATGGTCTGTGCACATGGGTAGCTCCTTCAGCCTGTGATACACAAGTTGCTTCTGGAGATGACAAACACAGAAGTTGCTGTGACCAGATTGCCCAAGAGAAACGATGCCAAAGACAAAAAGGCAGCGATGCTGTGTGCACAGTCTAATTGGGAACCAAAGAACTGAACAAGACAGAGGTCATCCATCCGCATCACCAGCCCACTGCTGCCACCCACACCTTTCTCTCTCGTCCGCGGAGGTACAATTTCCATGGAGAGGAAGGAAGGTGACTAAGACACCTTATCCTTCAGAAAACATCGACTTGTCATAATCAAAATCTGTTTTACAGGACCATGATGAATTTGAATGGGGATATTTCTCTGGTCTAAGATGTCTAAACAGGGGAGGGAGCACAGGAACGAGTCATTCCCTAGAATAGCGTTACAGCTCAGCAGTCAATGCACTTTTCTAAATGGCAGGAAACCTACAATAAAATCTCAGTATTGCCCAGTTTAGACCAGGAACTAGAGTCCTATTCTCCCCTTATTCTAGATTTATTCTAGTTAAAGTGCTGGCTCTTCCATAAATGGATCTCTCATCTGTCATACCCCAGTCAATCTCAAAAAGCCAAAACCAGAATGTCTAACCTCCCAGCTACCCCAAAAAACACCCACACTTCGCAAAAGCAGCAGCCGCTTTCCATCCAGCTTCACTGCAGAAGTCAAACCTTCACACATGAAGTGTTTCAAGTAAAAGAAATGAGATATAATGGCAGACCATTCACATGCATCCCAGAACTGTCATTATGATCTCACAAGTCAGAGAAGAGAAGCATATAGTTCAGTCCAACTGGATTACTTGAGCTTCATGTGCAGTGCTGGCATAAAGTAAGAGATGCACCTGATTGTGGAACATCCCGTGTTTGTAAACTATCCCAGATGTTCCACAAATACCTTCCCTTTATTTTGAAGAAAGTCAATGGAATAAACCTTGGAAGAAAAGTAAATTACACTTGGATTCCCATTCAAAGGCTTCATAAGAATTTTGACTTGTAGAAGTGCAGAGTTTCCAGTAAAAAAAACAAGAGAAGCAAAGCTATAGTCCTGAATACTACTGTAGATCAGGAAAAGAAGCGACTTGTCAGGATTCTCTGCCTGCTTATGGAGACTACCCCTGCTCCTGAACGCCCACAAGGAAAAAGTAAAACAGCATTATTGGAAAGCTAGCTGTCCACTTCATAAACTGTTTAAACTAAAAAAATTCCCCAAGTTTGTCTGGGTTTTCTCCAACCAGCAACAGGAAGGTATGGAGGAACTCTGTTGTCACTGAAGGGGACAGATGTCCTGTGTGCTGGGGAATACAGACCATCAGCATCAAGACTGGTTTTTAGCAGAGGTGAACAGAAGTTGAGTGTCAGTGCACTGATATTTTCAGAGAAACTTACAGAAAATCCTGTTAGCAATTGAACAGGCTTCTAGCTGCTGTGGTCATTATGAAAAGCATTTCTGATCAGCACACTGCTCCACAAGAGAGCATTTATCTTAATTTTAGTGTAACTACACTAAAAAGCACAAGTGTGCTGATTTTTCCCACTGGAGTTAAGATTACCAAAAAGCCACTTGAAAATCAGAACAGCAGCTAACGAAGGCACAACATTATTTCCTTCTGCGTACATACAAATAATTCTATCTTTGCTCTAACATAGCTGTTAATATTAATTGTAAAGCAGGTTAAAAAATGATAGTAGGCCTCAGAAAAAAAATCTCAGTAAGGATAAATAAACATGCATTTTATTCCAAACAGACATGGATATGCAGGTATCTTATGTAAGATACCAAGAAGCTTTTCCTCCTCTTAGGACAGCACGTCAGTCAAACCTTCCCTCACAGAAAGGCAACCAGAAGAGCCAACAGACACAGGCTGTTCAAGCACCACCGAACCATCCCACACTAAGAACTGCCTTGGGAAAGAAACGAGGGACTTTGGGGAGTCCCACAAGACTTGCAAGTCTGCAAACTCAGATGCAGCACAGACAAGTAAGATAATGACATGGGGAGATGATAGATGATCTCAACTACTTTTACATTTAAACGCTTTCTAAGTAATCATTGCTGTGCAATCCCTAAGGGATCTGAAAGCCACGTATGCATTTTACAGATAAGATATGCAGAAAGCATTTGACTGCCACTGCGAGAACAGCCACTTGACAGCAGTCTCCACTGCAGCTGGCAGTGACCCTGCACAGTCCTGATCTCCTCTCTGGTGCAGGAACAGTGATTTAATCAGCCAACCCTGATCAGCACTTGATCAGCAATGTCAGTATTTTGGTGGAGGTAAAAGATAACCTTCATAAGTACAAAACAGAAAAGAAGGAAGACACTTAACTGGAGATGCAGTTTTTCTGTATGAAGAGAAGTTTCTAGTAGCTTTCTGCTAGAGTCACAGTGCTTCAGTTTGCTTCTTTGCCACTGTGTGGGAGGCTTCAAAAATGCAGAGCTTACTCATCTTCACGGGACTGATAAAAAGACACCTAGGCAACAAAGCTTAAGGGAAATAAAATGCTGAAAGTAAACTATTGCATGGACTGCAAAGTTCATGAGAGGTAGAAAGGGACAGTTTCTAATCTTTTGGTGACTGGCTCAAAGCAGGCGTGTCCCCCACTGGCCATCTCATCTCGTGTACAGTACCTGGTTTCACTGATCAGAGGGCCTGGATTCACGTGTGGGGAGTGGGGGCTGGCAGATAACTTATAACCAGACTAGCAACCAAAACTGGCACCAGTTCGTGCCTTGCTGGTCTCCTCACTAGAAGTGGAATAGTGGAAGTCCAGAAAGGACTTTTCAGGACACCCCAGAGCTACATAAGAAAGGAACAGTGGTGGTTTGCACCAACAAAAATAGGGCTTCACACGCTCTAGTATCACTAATGCAACACCCTCTTTGGACCAGGGCTTCTGAAGTGAGACTCTGATGGTTCTCAAATATTTGCAGGTGCTCAATCAGAACTGCTGACCGTGAAACTATAGCGCAAGGGAAAATAACACTGAGGATACAATTGGGTACCTGTAAGACTGGAGGAGAACAGTCATTTAGTCCCTTGCTCTGGGTGCTTATCATATCCCAGAGAAACAACATCATGGACTACATCTGCCATCTCAGTATGAGATCTAGCTACACAGCAGTAAAAAAGAACAAAATATTGACATTTCACAGGGAAGGACAGAGATAAAAATCAAAATAATTGGTATAAAATAGCATCTAGGAGAAAAAAAAAACAAAGAGAAAACTGCTTCAATGACTTTGGTTTTGAAATGAAAACAAGCAAATGGATATATTTAATCTTTTGTTATAAAAGAGAAAAATTATGCATAAGACTTTTCCCCCTGTAAACACGTTCAATAAAAGTGGATAAAATCCCAGACCCCATATCCTCAGTAAGGGAGGCGATTTGATGATTTGACTGAATTTTTGCTCTTCTCCAGTCCTCCAATTCTTCTGTGTCATACAAACCTCAGATTCGAATTTGTGCAACTTGAAAAGTCACACAGCCGCGTCCCTGCCTGAAGGCTATCTCAGCTACGGAGGGCTGCAAGCCGAAGATGCAATAGCTACGTGTGTGTTGTCCTCCTGGAAAAGAAGCTCCCACAGAGGCACCGCAGCCGACGATCTATCAATTAATCTCTCTTTGTAGACAAAGTTTCAAGTGTGAAGGTGACAATTATTGAGTCATTCCTCTCAGGGCTGAAAACCCTAGTTTGATTATGGCATAATTAAGTTTCCTCTTCACAAACACAGAAAGAGAACAAGCAAAACAGCAGAAGCGAAGCAAAAAAACATGCATGCTACTGCAAAGCTTTTTTAACATGCAGTTACAAATTTCTGTGCCATTTTATAGCTGTCAAGTCTTAATTAAAATACTACATTTCTCTGACTCATGGTGCTGTAGGATGCATGTATATTATTCACATGAATATTAATCTCTACGCAGGTAGGAGGCTGAATAGCTCAAGGGATTTATAATCACATCACATATGGAAACTTCTTGGGTGTCTTTTTTTTTTCTTTTCTTTCTTTCAAATTTCAACCAGGTCATTAACAATGAAAAGTCATAAGAACCATTTCAGTAGCCTATGTGAGAGGAATCTAGCAGTTTGGATCCGTCAGCTGGAGCTCCATGTGTATTAATGAAATTATATTGAAGATTGAGGAAGGGGAACACAGATAAGAGCTGGAGGCATTGCTTTGAACATTAAGTACATAAGTAGCTGCTCTAAGTGCTGGAAAAAACAGAGAAGGATAGACCTCTTGAAAGATTCTAGGTAATGATAGAAGATGTGAAGATGTTAATAAAATGATCAGAGAAATAAGACATGACCTTTCCTACCTACCATCAGAATTGCCTGGTTGAACCATCATCAAAGGAACCTTTAAAATCCTGACACTTATCTGGATAGTCTGTATTCCTATCACTGACTTTCAAACAAGATCTAGGAACAAGCTGATGATGTACAAGGTGCAACTGGCAGAGATGCTCTTCTAGATTTCAGCAAAAGTACAGACAGAAATGAGGATGCAAATGCATCTGAGAAAACTGTGACAGTCTTCGTGATACCTTAGAAAGAAAGGAATTAGGCAAGCCAGAAAAACACTGTGCAATTCAAGAACACAAACTAATAAAAACCCAGAAAATCAGTAGCTAGAGCTCATGAGAAACAGGCTTAAAGCAGCAGGGAGTTCAGGAAGCTGCCAACAGTTAATGAAACAGCATTAACAGATGAACACCACAAGTTACTGCAGTGAAGGGGAAGGGAAGGACATAGAATGAGAGATCTGTCTCCCTCTTCAGAGGGCCTGAACTCTCTTCTTGAGGAATTTTCTAAGGACAAGCATGATGGCACAGGTAAGAAATCAAAAGTCCAAAGCACAAAATTAAACACCTAGAAGGAAACACACAATATGACACAAAAACCCATGGCTGATAGTCATTGGAAGACAAAGCTATCACCATGTGGCATTAAGAAGGCTGGAATATTTGATGCCTTAATTGCTTCAGGTCTTCACTGACACGGACAATTGCAGTCAGACGGCTGACAGAATTAATATTGGTGTGTTGGGTTTTTTTTAAAAAAAAGGAAACCAAAGTTTAGCAAGTTATAAAAAAACGGGATGCAGTAAAGGAAAACAAACTTGAAAGCAGGGAGATAAGGCAGTTATTTCTAAGTCAGCTGGCCCTGATAAATCTAGGTACTAGGTTACAACACTGACAATCACAAAGCACGAAAGTACTTGAAAAACGGGCAATGCACTTGAAGATTTGAAAAGGGCAAAGCAAGCATTCATGCTTAAAGAATAGGAAGAGCAGGACTTGGATAATTATGAAAGTGCTTCCCCCCCCCTCCCCCCCCCCACCCCCCCAGGTACAGAAGACTGGAACAAATAATCAAATTACTTGCAAAACTTCTAGAACATAAAAAGGAGAGAAATAACAGCAAGGAAGGTTTCATCAAGAGTAGAACTGTGACAAATGCATTTAACTTCCTTCTATGACAAGGTAAATTAGTCTTAGGGGTAGGAGAAGAACAGTAGAAGTTTTATATCCTAAGGTCTGGATGAAACTGCTTACATAGATGCAAACACCCTGGAAAAATTTACACTCAAGGTAGCCAAACTCAACGAATGTATCAAGCAGTACCCCTCAGGCAGCTCTGGTAGCACACAGGCTGACAGCTCGGGTACTACACAACCTTTTCACACACAACTCGAAGGATTTCTAGGCATAACAGGTTAGGAAGAGACAGACAGCAATGTGCTTAAGGACCGAGAAAAACTATTCTGTAAGAACAAGTGCAAAGCCATATTCAGTTTGTAATCCAACACAAATTAGGCTAGGCACTTCTTCAGAAGGAGCCTCAGCTCGAGAAAGGATAAGAGGCTAACTATGCACCAGTGTTAGTCTGCGATAAAAAGGCTCCATCACAGCAGGACACCTGATATCTTGGGATATCTTGGGATATCAGGATTACAGCCCAGGGAACAAAGCCCTCGCTGCTCTGTAGTGCACATGAGCAGGCTTTCAGCTGGGTTTCTGCAGTCAGCTTTGAACTGCACTTCAGGAAAAACAAAGAAAGTAAAAAAAAAAAAAAAAGGCTGATTAAAGAGTGCCTAAACCAGAATTTCACAAGAAAAGGCTAAAAGAAAAAGCATCATTTCATGAAGATGAGAGGTGCAAGTGGGGCTTCATCCTCTCTCTGCAGCAGTCCTTCACTATCCCAGAGAGGAAGGGAATCAGTTCTGTTCCTGTACTCCTCATCCTAAATTGTGAGGAATGAATTTATGCAGCAGAAAAAAGATCTGGAGCAGGGCTCAGGAAAATTTGGACAGTACAGAGAGCTAAGCCCTGGAGCAGGCTGGAAAGCTCCATCTCTTACACACACACACACACACACACACACACACACACACACACACACATATACATATATATGGGGGGGGGGGTTTAAGGGAATTTTGGATCAATAGTGGCTAGCAGTGGGCAAGGCAAAGGATGTCATTACGTTCTGCTGTAATAACTAAACCCGTGTTTCTGCAAGTTGTCTCAAAGCATGTCTTCCTCCCAGTTCAGCAGAAACACAAAGATTGATGCTGAACCACCTCAGGAACCCTGAACTCTCTCAGAAAAGAAAGAAAAGAGAGAAAGCCAGGAAGAGGCATCACCGAACCTCTTGTCCTTTCTATTATGTTTGTGCACTCGTTTTCCATAAGGCACAGACCTGAACTGCTTTGTTTGCATGCTGTACAAAGCCACAACAGAAGATCCTTTTCTTCTTAGATTCTAATGTTGTTCATAATTTTGCTTCCTATGTCACACTGACAGATTTGACCCAAATCCATTCTGCCCAGAGGTGAAGGAACACACCTTTTAGATGGGAAAGAATTTACAATCCAGATGAGACGAGGGAAAAAAATTATTTCTGCTAGGGTGCTTTGAGAGGTACTGTAAAATAATTTCTGATAAAAACAAAACAAGCGAGTTATAGAAGAAAGTAGTATCTCTAAATAAAATGTATTAACTCTGCACTTTGGATAGTAGGCAATAGTTTATCATCTATAGAATATGAACACCATATGTTATCTTTCTGTGGGCATACAGATGGATGAAAGCATAAGAGTTTTGGTTTTTTAAAATAATCAACTTTTGGGGACTTAATCACTGTTTTCTAAAACAAGAGTGTTTATACTGTTGAAGAAAATGTCACAACCTTTTCCTTTTGACTTCCCAAATCAAGATTGTTTATTTTTAAACCTTACTTTCATGAGATGGAAATACCAGAACTTACTATACACCCACTTTCAATTAGTATATGTAAAAATATTTGATGTAAAGTTTCCCAAGGAACATTTTCACACGACAAATAATACAGATAACTCCTACTAAGCTAACAAGCTATCCTCAAGTTGCCTTGAGAAAGTCTTCATTTTGAACAGTTTAATACAAACCATTCAGTCTCACACATTATTATTACTATTTACAAATCCAGAGCTAATTCCTCTGCTTCTGCCCCTTTTCTGATATTAATCTCTACTTCCACACAGTGAAGTTCAAAACGTTTGGCAGAATTAGATAGCACTAAGACCTTCACAACATGTTGCAGTCCCATACAACACATTTGATTAAATTTTTGCCTTCAAAACTTAAAAATTTTAAGAGGTGTCTTACAAGGAAGAAGAAATGAAACCTTCAGCCACAGGTCTAAAACCCAGGTAGCACAAACAAGTGAAGCAGTACTCCATCCTACCTCCTGAAGCCGCAGTCGAACTTTGCTAATGGCTCTAATCCAATGGGCTCTCGCTGGAGGAAATGGTGGTGGCTCGTTGTCACCCTGGTAGCTTAAAGGCAAGAAACAGAACATCACTACAGGAAAAACACTAATCTGTAGCATTAGAGATTTGACATTACACAACGTAATCACAGCTTCAGCTCTGGAAGATGAAGGAACCAACAGACTCCTGGCAAACACAGCCCTGAACATACTCTGAGAAGTGAAAAGCTAAAGCAGAGGTTTCCTTATACATCAGAACAGTCAGAGAAACTGATGAACTTAGCTTGGAGAAGAGGAGACTGAGGGGTGACCTCATTAATGTTTATGAATTTGTAAAGGGCGAGCGTCAGGAGGAAGGAGCCAGGCTCTTCTCTGTGATGTCCAATGACAGGACAAGGGGCAATGGGAGCAACCTGGAGCATAGGAGGTTCCATGTGAACATGAGGAAAAACTTTTTCACTGTGAGGGTGACAGAGCACTGACCAGGCTGCCCAGAGAGGTTGTGGAGTCTCCTTCTCTGGAGACATTCAAGACCCGCCTGGACGCGTTCCTGTGTGACCTGGTCTAGGTGATCCTGCTCTGGCAGGGGGGTTGGACTGGATGATCTCCAGAGGTCCCTTCCAACTCCTAACATTCTGTGATTCTGTGAACTAGAAGATATAAGCCAGGATCGATACAATCCAGCCCCAGGAGTAAGATGCTGTTGGTCAGAACATCAGGAAAACAGTCCCAGATCCAGCCAGTTCAACACACTGGCACCATAAATGCACACACAAAGAGGAAGATGGAATATTTTCCATCTCCATGCCTGTTGCAGGTTCCTTCTAACCCCTGTCTCTTGCCGCTCACCTCTACTGCTACAAATTTACAGATCCTCCTTTGTGGAAACACTGGCAAGAAGGTTCCACTGTGTTTTTCCCCATTCACTGCACCTTTCTCACTCCACCCTTGCCTATAGATTTTCAAAAGGGCACATGCATCTGGCAGCACTGCTCCATCTCAGCGCCTCATAGCATATTTCACACTCCATAACCTCATGATATGTTGGGCCTTTGGCTGCATTCTTTCTTTTGTACATTGTTGAGGTGTCGGTCACAGGCACAAACATCTTCCCCTCTCTGCAAAGCACCAGGCGCTCCTGACAGTATAAGAAAACCCCATAGCCAGTGATGCAGGAGCATCCAGGTTAGAAGTCTAAATCAGCCTGAAATAGACTATGTGAATAACCTTCCCTGTGAACAAATATAGGCCATCCATTCTGGGACAAGACTCCTGCTGCTCTGTAAGAAGAGGAGGAAAGTGAGTCAGAGTTTAAAAAGAGTTTAATGCTTTTTCTGGTCTTGTTTTCCTTTTTTACGTCTTTAGTGAAAGTGTTGCCTACACATGAACTGCTACAGTTAACCCTCTCATATAAGCATGGTGACACCAGCTATACCCTCCAATGGGTACAGACAGGCAGACATCTTTCCATGGGTCTAACTGAATGAGATTAAAACAGTCACTCATACTTACGAAAGTGTAACCATACCCAGACGAGGGGCTGCACTGACTTGATTACCTCAGGGAAAAAAAGTCACTCCCAAAGTTAAGTAGTGAAATTTTAAATTCCTGTAAAACCTGTACAAAACCAGCACATTACTCCCCCAAACTTAGCTGAAGTACTTTTGAAGACTGTTTTCAATACTGCTGACAGCTTGGAAAGCCCAAGTGCAAGGACAAGAAAAGCTGTCACAGTGATTCAGAGCAACATGTCTATTCATATTGTAATTCTACAACCTACAACTACATAAACACTAACTCTAATCGTGGTAGCCTACTACACAAGCTAGGAACTAGTGCAGCTCTAACCATGACTACATGTAGCTCTTGGTTGCTCACATGCACACTTGATCACACACAAGCAATGAAGACCACTATCTTTGGGCCAGGCTATATTCATTAAACCAGAAACAGAAAATACAGCAAATGAACTTCAGGACACTAGTAGGTGTTCCTCTTTACATATATAGATAACATAGCTTAAGCTTAGATAATGTCTCATAAATAACTGGTCCTGCACATAAAGTGGTTTCACAGGTAAGCAACATCAAGTGAGCTGTTGGAGAAGGCTGCAAGAACAATGCAATTGCCCCAAGACATAGCAAAAAGGAGGAATCCCCTTTGAATCAGATGAAAAGAACTCAATAATAGTTTCACTTACCTCACTTGGGCTCCTGGATCAACATCCTTGGGCTTCTCAACTTCCAGAGGCAACTTAGCTGCAGAACGGTCTGGGTGTTTCTCCTCTGCCTCACAGACCTTCTCCTCCTCTCCTTTGCTGCAAGGCTCCTCTTGCTCCCTCAGCCATGTCTGACCATCCTTCTGGTAGCTGCCCGAACTGTGGTAGGAATGAATCGACTCTCTTTCCTGCTTATCGTCTTCTTGCTCAGAGCCAGATCGTCTTCTTGCTCAGAGCCATGGGCACTTTCATGGGAATGGTCCAGCTCACTTAGGTGAGAGCTTCCCTGGCTGACATTACAAGAGGAGCCGTATCTACTACTGCCAGCAGGACTATGAGAGAATAAGAAAGTCCATCAGAAAAAAAACCCAGTGGCTTGGAGAAACACAAAGCAATCTGCACATCTAAAACTGAGTAGGCCACTAAATACTGCTAAAAAGACATGTT
>NW_010182469.1:2017-15881 GCF_000695765.1 Mesitornis unicolor | reverse complement strand
CTGAACCTCAAAACTTTGGTAGGCAATAGAAATACTTCAAACACAGCCTACCAGTATACAGACCATAAATGTCACTAGTCTTTGTTGCACAGACTACTTCTTCACCTCAAATCAGTGAGAAACAGCCAGTGAAGGCATTCTAATAACCAGAGGGGAATAAGAATGGAAACATAGCAATTCAGAGTGGAAGTGTTTCTGTCCTCTGCAGTTTCACTGCAGCCAAGGTCCTTCTGCTGACCATTTAAGCTGTCTGTCCTTAAGTAGCACAGTTAACTTGAAGTTAACTCTATTTTGAGATATATTATACATTTACAATTAAATACATTGGAGTCAAGATTAAGGTTATCATGACTATCAATTAAAACCTTTTACAAAAGTAGAGCAATCGTTTGAAGGGAAGCCCACATGTCACACTCAAACAGAGCTTTTTCAAGAATTTAATTTACATAAAAAGCCAACACCACATGGGTGTGATCTCTGTGATTCAAGACACCACTTCCAGGACTGAATTCCTAGAATCCTCATACAAAATACAGTGAATGGAAATTTCTCATGCAGTCAGGAAAACTACCGCCAAGAACTAATCAGTAATAATATTATTAGTAATATTATTAGCATTATCAGTATTATTATTATAATATAACTTGCACACTTAGGAGAATTTGAAGCCAGATAGGAAGTTTTGGGAGTGCATATAAAGTTGCAACTGCATGAACAAAAGCGCAAGTTTCACTTACATTGCAGAGATATATAAGTTTAGTGAGTCTCTGTTTTGATTCTTGAGGGCAATTGTAACTTAAGGCATCCACAAGACTGAATACAGACTCAGGAAAGACTGATACCTTCCTTCAGTGGCTTTCCTAACTGCATGAAATAACCTTTGCACAGATTTTAGGAAGAGTAAGCATTAGAATACCTTCACTGATATCTCTGAAAATGTTTTAAAATCTTCAACAACGTGAAATGAACCTCATTAGCTCTATAATGTGTCAGCAGTAAGTTAAATTTCTAAAATTAAAAGCCTTTACCTTGCATTTCGAAAACAAAAAGCTTACTCCTTCCAATACATTCTATCTACTGATACTTTTTCCTTAGCAAATACAACATAATTATCATTAAACAAGAAAGCAAAGTGAATTGTATGCAGCAGAATTAATACACAAAGACTATAACTTCTGAAAGGCTAGTGAAATAAGCACTAAAAGCATCTTACTCAGTGCGACACAGTTTAAGAACAGGGGAAATCCAACTACACTTACAGAAAAAAGAGTGGAAGAAGATGTGAAAATGGTCTAAAGGCTTGTACAGAACTAGCGACTGCAGTTTTCCACATCCTCTGTGGCAACTGTCAGGAATACTACAAGCACTTGACAACAAATAGGGGATGTGACTGAGCTACAAATGTCAGACACCAAGGCCAATATCTACCGCTGCAGTATTGCATTATAAATGGTCAAACACTTGAAACCATTTATTATGCCTCATTTGTAACTAGCCTTTTCTCATTCAGCTGTTCCACGCTATTCAGATCTGCAGCCTGTGTGTTAGGATGAAGTGTGGCTCCATCAGGAGCAGAATCAAGCCCAGTGTCTTTCAGTCCAGGCTTGTCTGGTGGGTGCTCTTCTGCCTGAACTTCCTTCTGCGGCTCACTCAGAATCACGTTCTGCTGATCTTCTGACTCCTTACGAAACTTCTCTCCCAGCTCTTTGTTGGATGTATCATCAACAGCACTTTCAGCAGATGGTTCTTCAGAAAGTTCATTGTCTACAGAGTCAGGCTGCTTTGAAGACAAGTTTACTTCTATATTTGTTTCAGTCAGTTGATCTGAGACTGCAGATTTTGAGTTTCCATCTGAACTGACTGTTCCTAACACCTTGTCATCTGGTTTTGACAAAGCCTGTGGTGGTACATGTGGTTCCCTTTTGGCAGAGGTCTCCCTGGTGTCTTTTTGCCAGGGAAAGGAGAAATCTAGCTTCTTCCCAAATACTGCTCCTTGGGTAGTCTCTGGCTTACTCCCTTTTTCTTCACTACCTCCTTCAAACAGACTTGAAGAAAGTTTCTTAAAGCTGGACATGAGGCCCTGGTCTGCCCCTGCTTTATTAACAGAAGGTGGCTGCTGAGAGAAGAATGACCCAAATGGCTTTCCACTCTCAGCAGATGACATAAAGCTGAATTTTGGCAAACTGGGTATGTTTGGTATTTCAAATACTGTTTTATTACTGTTTGCATCTGGAGGAACATTACTAGGTTTACCTTGTTTCTTCAAGTCGCATTTGGAAGCGATCGCTTCCACAGGTTCCTCATCAATTGCTAAATGTTTCTTCTGCTCAGCAGTTTGCTGTTCTACCTCACTTGTCTTCTCTTCCTTCAGCTGAAGCACATGAACACTGGGCTCCTCAGCTGGAGCTGTGGGTTCTCTACCATTACTGCTGATCATGTCCTGCTGATCAGTAGCAGCATCGGCCTGATTCCCTGCAACAGCATCAACATGATCCCCTGTAACAGCAGGCTCCAACTCAAGTGCAGCACTCTCCTCCAACTGGGCAAGGTTTGAGTTTGCCTCATTAGCTGGGGCTTCCATTTCCAGTTCAAGCCCATCAGTAGAGCCAGTCTGAAGGGTGTCAGTGGCTGCCTTGTCTGTAGAAGCAGCTTGTTCCTCTGTTGCACGTGAGGACCCCGCATCTAGTTGGTATGCATTTACATCAGCCTGGTCAGTGGCCTCAGCCTGCACTGTATCAACCACACCACTGAAATCAGGCCGGCATGGCTTAGCATCTGCTGTGTCCAAGAGTTGTGCATCATTATCCACTGGCAGAACCTTGAGGGCTTGATTTTCACTGGGGACTGTTGTTTCTGAAGTGATCTTCAAAGGTTCCTCTTCACAGGTCTCAGAGTTCCTATTTTCCTCAGTTTCTATTTTCATAGGAGTCTCTTTTGTGGAGTTCTCTTCTGCTGATACAGGTAATACATCCTCTTTCAGAGAGCTCATGACATCTCTTTTAGGCTCTCTGGCTGCAGCTGTGTTTTCTGTCTCCCTTGGGACTTTTGCTGGAACAGACCCAGTGACATTTTTCACACTACTGCTTTGAGGTTTAGGGGTGGATTTTGGAGGCATCTCTTTTGGAGATTCTTTTGGGCCTTTGAATATGCCAAAGAGATCGTTCGTGAAAGCTGGTGCTGGGCCACTTGGGAGGGATGAGAAACCAAAGAAAGAGGAGCTTTTCTTTTGTGCAGGAGGAGGTGCGGTAGCTTGAGGTTGGGAAAAGAAACCGGATAACGTTTTAGGCGGTTTCATTTTTGTCATGAAACTTGAAAACATTTCAACTGAAGAATCCAGTACTGATTTATCACTCTCAGATTCCCTAGGCTTGTTTTGCAAATTAGATGCCTCCGGCATTTTAGAAGGTGAGTGTAGCTGTTGGGCCTGTTGCAACCTGTCACCAAGAGTTTGTTCAGGTAATTTATGTTCTGGCAGCTCATGCTGTGCACATACTTCTTCAGAGACCACTTCACTTTTTACATCACTCATGACACTTAAGTCATTTAGATTCTGGGAATCCATTTTATCACCTAACGTCATACTACAATCTTCCTTTTCAGAAGCTTGTTCTTTTGAAGAATAAGGCTCCTCTTTATCAATAGGCAATGCAATGCTGTCCATTTTCCCTGTGCTACGCAAAGCATCTTCTTCTGCCCTTAAGGAAACAGTCTCTTGGCCCTGAGAAGCCTCCTGCACACTGGGAGTCTGAAGGCAAGGACCAGAAGCAGCCAAATTGGTTACTGTAGCATCATTGGTCTGTGGAAGCTTCTCCAAGTCACCCTCTTTAGCTACCTCAGGAACACTTTCTACATTTTTCACTGCCAGCATTTCCAATTTATTTTCTGAGATCGTGAGGTTATTAGACATTTGTCTGCCAGTCACCGCTGCAATAATATCATCAACTTCTTTTTTATTGACTGCCTCTTGTTGCCTGGCAGAATTGCTAATTTTGACATCAGACTCAGTGGAAATGTTTTGCTTCACATATGGCTTAGTGTTCACTGGTTTAGCTGGTTTTGCATTATTCTCCTGTCCTGGAACAGTTTGTGGCTTTTCATCCAAAAAGGATGTCAAATTGAAAAAACTAAAGCTAGTACTTCTTTGAGGTATGCTCTTCTCAGCAGCTGGACTGCTAGAGAAGAAGGAGGGAAGACGAAACAGCCCCTCTGCTTCTTGCTGCTTCCCAGCAGGAGGAGCATCAGCAGGTGCTGAAGGCTTTGGTTCATCTGATCCAGTGAAGAAGGAGAAGATGCTGCGACCGGCTGGCTGTGCTGGCTGTGCCGGCTGTGATTTTGAACCAGTGATATCAGACAAGCTGAACGGCAAACTGAAACCCGACTCTTTAGGTGTCTGATCTGGCTTTGGTTTTGCCTGATTAACTGCGCCTCCTGCATTACTTCCGCCCTGTTGCTTTGGTGTAACTGTGGATGCGCTGCTTTGCTGCACAGCCGACTGATTCAGTTGGCTTATTTTGGGACCTACATCCATTGGCTTCTGTGAAACTTTTCCAGGAGGCAATTTTTTACTCTCAGGAGACCCCTCCTCAGCTTTTCTGTTTCGTTGCTCCGTTTGCACCCCAGGACTAGGAGAGCCCTGCCTGTCCATGCCTTCGGCTCTCACCCCGTCCTTAGGGGTGGAGGACAGGCATGGCATACTGGCACTCTGAAGACCCCCAGGCTTCTCAGCTTGTTTTCTCGACCCAGCCGCAGTTCTGCTATTGGTATTCGGCAGAGTCGTAGCAGTTGAGGTTGGTTGAGAAGACACAGCCTCCGCTTTAAAGAGGTCTCCAAGGGATCCAAATAATGACGAGATGCTGGAGGTTTCCTTCTGTTCTGGCTGTATCACCTTTTCTGGTTTACCACTTCGACTTTTTTCCAAATCTGGTGATGGCTGTGGTGTTTTGCTTACTTGTGTTTTAAAGAAATCAAAAAATCCAGAAGACTGGGGTTTGTTGGCGGTTGAGCTAGCAGAAGAGTCTTCTCCGAGACTGAACAATTTCAGAGCACTTTTAAATAATGTCTCCTCAGGCTCGGTGGCTGGGTGGCTCTGATTTGGCTGTGGCT
Organism: Mesitornis unicolor; assembly: GCF_000695765.1. NCBI lineage: Eukaryota > Metazoa > Chordata > Aves > Mesitornithiformes > Mesitornithidae > Mesitornis > Mesitornis unicolor. Next base: position 10,778 of record NW_010182469.1, on the reverse strand, counting down.
GACTGGGTTCATTAATACTTGCATGCCCTTCAAGATGCCTGGAAGCTGATGCTGCTTTAGCAGGTACGGGCCTGCCATCTGGGGCAGTTTGGCTCAGCTGAGAAGGAGATTTTGTTAATCCTGGTTTTTTAACATGGATGTTTTCATTCTGATTTAATTCTGGCTTTTCATTTCTAGCAGCCTCCAAATTAAGTTCTGATGAAGTATTTCTTCTCAGTTCTGATGTGACAGGAAACCTTTGCCCTGCTTGTGCCTCATCTGATCTTCTATTTGGTGCAAGTGACAAAACATCAGGTTTATTTTCAGATGATTTTGATTGTGTGTCTGTTCTCTTCAAGGCAGAGTCTTCTAATGTCTCAGGGTCAGGACTGGAAGACTTTCCAATTAGTCCACCCAAAGCAGAAAATAGAGAGCTGACTTTGTTCACTGGTGTTTTCTTATCTTCCTCAGTCTTTTTTGCTTCTGCTGCTTTTTCAGCAGATGCCACAGTTTCTTCAGCTTTAGGAGTAGATTGAAACAGATGGAAACCAAAGAATCCTGATGACCCACTCCCTGTAGCTGTCACAGGGACATCCTTATCCACTTCCTTGATGTGGGCTTCCTTACTCAGTGATTTATCGAAAGCCGCTCTGGAATGTGTTCTGAGATCAAGCATTAAGGGAGACTCCTCTGAATAATTTACAGCTTCCTTCTCGGGTCTAAAATCTACTTTGAGTTTTTGAAGTTTGTAACCTGAGAAGTCTAACGGCTGCTCCCTCTGATAATAAATAGACTCCTCAAACATTTGTGAAAAGGTCTCCAAATTCATGTTCATTAGCTGATCACTCCTCTGCAAAGCTACTGACAAATCCAGGGGTTTATTTGTTGCATAGTCATCTAAAGTCTCTTCTTCAGGAAACCAAAACAGCTCATCTTCACTGCCAAGAGGGACTTTAAAACCACAAACAGCAATCGTGTTGTCTTCTAGCACAGTTCTTGGAATGGTTTCCATCTGAAAATTATAATCCCAGCAGTCCAGGTAGGAATAAGTTTCAGGAGCACAGACGTAGACATACTGTCCAGTGGGATCCGTGAGCAGTGAATATACATACTGGCTGTCGCTGTACATGTAGTATCCACAGTCACCATCTTCTGACGGCCACCATATGCCCTGCTCAAGCATCATCAGCCAATCCCGATACTCCTGGCTATAGGATGAGTACATAAAGCTCTCATCCATACTTAGAGTCTCTTGGTCAATGAGAGTCCACATAGTCCCATCACAGCCAGAGGAGTAGCTTAAATCCATGGGCAACTCTTCTAATGAGTAGCTGCCATCTCTTTCAAATGGTGGAAAGTTACCATAACTTTCACTGAGAGAATTAGCAGTCCATGCATCATTTTCTTCTGAGCAAACATCTTGAAACATTAACTGGTCAAACGAGTCATATGACATCACACTTAAATCTAAACTCTGTCCATCAAAATTGGCATTACTCTGCCAATCCATCACATTTGCATTTCCATCCTTTTTACAGAGATTCACTACCGTATCATTTTCAGGCCAGTCCAAGAAGTGAGGGGGCAGAATGGAGTTCTGGTTCAACACGTAGTAAACTGGCACTGCTATTTCATGAGTGTCAGCCAGTTCCCCCACTTCATATTCCCATTCAAAGCTAGAATGGCTTCTTGTTTCCTGATAAGCCGAGTACTGTTCTGCAAGGTTATAGCTTTTATTAGTCAAATTGAGAAATTCATTCGATCCTTTGTTTAAAAGAGTTGGGAAAACTCTAGATTCTGCATCCTGATAAGGGATATGCCTGCTAGTTACAGACTTTCCAGATAAGTCCTGTACCTTGTCTTGAAGATTTAGAGCATCAGGGAATACAGGATGCCCGCAGTGGGGAACGTGGGGCTCAGCTGTTGTATTTACTCTTGCACTGGACAGGTGGTCAGTAGTTTTGGAAGATTCCATGATTTTCACATTATCCAGTTTCTCCTTTTGTTTGGGCAGGAGATTTTTTAAGAAGCTGGAAGCCTCGTGCTTTTCTCCAGTGCTGCTTTGAGTGTCAGAAGCTACTCCTGAGTTGCTGGGTTTTGTCTCTGAGCTAGAATCCTCACCTCTATCAAAAAGCTTCATGAAGCCTAGAGAGTTTGTCTTCACCTTCTCTTGCTGACATTCAGACAAGTTTTCACTCGAAGCAAATCTGAATAAGCCAGAAAATAATCCAGGAGAAGTGCTTTTCTGGCCATCGCTCTCAGTTTTAGCGGTCAAGTCTTGATTACTGGCTGTGTTTTCACTGGAAGAAATGCGAAGAAACCCAGAGAGGAAACCTGGTGATTGCTTCTTCTGTGTATCATCTGCAGCTTCTGGCCCTCTAGCTGAAGGGATGGATTCAACTGAGCTGTCATTTAAGTCTGGTGCACTTAGTCCTTCTCTCAATCCTCCCCTTACATTTCTAGGTTCCTCACAAGTACTCTTAGTTCTCTGCTGCTCTCCTGCAGTCTTAAAGGTAGCAGAGGCACCCTCCTGGTGTTTTCTTCTATTTATTTGGGCACTAGGTAGGTTTTCTTTATTCATGTTTTTCATTTGTGCAAGTTCCTTCTTTTGGTCTGACAAATTTGGAACAGAGCTAGATTTTGATGAAATGGTGTTTTCTGAATTACTCTTTCTGTCTTCAAGCACAGAAATGGCACCAGAACTCTGATGACTTCTCTGGTCCTGTGAAGGTGCTAGATTTTCTGCAGAAGAAAATCTAAATAATGAAGGAATAAAGCCTCCCTTCTCATTCTTATGCTCCTGCTTTTCTGATGAACCCAACCCACTGAAAAAAGGAAGTTTCCCAGTGAAAGGAAGCGAGTGTTCTTCACTTGATGAACTCTTTTGTCTTACATCTTCCTCAGACTTATGGCCTTTAAAATGCCCAGATGTACCTTCTTTCTGCCCTTGTTCAGCAGAAGGAAGCAACAACTGACTGAAAGACTTTTTGAGTGGACTGAAAAAGCCTTCAGATGCTGTACCCTGATCTTGAGGCTGTGAATTAAGTTCTGCATTACCTCTGTATTGCTTGTTCCCCGGTCCATGGCCTGAAGCGTGCTGGCCCTCTAAGCGATTTGCAGGAGGCTGTTCCCTGGCAGTGGGCACACTCTCTTTCGGAGTGGCACCTGGCTGATTTGCACCATGATGCAAATCTGGCTGCTTCTGCGGCACATCCTGCTGCTTGGGAGCCAAGAGACCATCAAAATTGGCTTTCAGACTGAAGGAACTGACTGAGTTTGTGAGCCTGCCAAAGATTGAAGACACAGAAGTGCTATTTGCATTTACCTCTGCCTCACTTTTGGTCTTACTCATCCGTGTCTCCGGAATGCTGCTGCTGGTCCTGGCTGCCATCTGTCCAGATGGCCTCTCGCTTCTGTTTGACTCCTCAGCTTTCACAGCATGGCTGCCCTCCTTGGTGTGCTCCTCTTCTATGACTTCTTGTTTTGGCACCTCCTTCTCAGAGAAGATCTTTAGAGGATTAAACATGCCCAGAACAGAATTCATAACCGAGTGCTGGTTCTGCTGGCTGCTGGTGGCAGCTCCTTGTGGTTGCTGGAGATGATGTGGTGCTGAGGCCTTACTGTCCATCTCAGTGGTTTCTGGCTTGTTGGAGCTTATGTTCTGGGTTCTTTTATCACCACCTACCTGGGATGGTAGCAAAGAGTGAATGGAGAACTTGGTGTCAGCTTTATTATCTGCTGTCACTCCAGAAGATGAACTCTCACTTTTGGGCTTACTAGAAAATACATTTGAGATTCCACTTTCTGATGAGTTTCTGGTTTCTGTCTTTTCTGGAGTGGAAGAAACAAGCTTTTCAACAGAGGCTGTGAGTTGTTTCGTGCTTGACCCCACCTTTTCAGTGAATGAGCTGAACAGGGAATTCACTGTATTCTTCACACCTGACAAATCCGGGAGAGATTCAGATTTGCCCTTGGTGCTCTCCTCTGCAGCTGGATGTTTGGTCTCTTCAGACTTCCTGACTTGTGAGTTATCAGCACTATCCTGCTTCAGTGCCTTGCTCTCAACATTTTTTCTGGTCTCTGGCAATGTACCAAATTTGCTGATTTCTTCCTCCTTTTCAGCCAAGTATTCTGAAACTGATTCCACCAGACACTGAAGTTCGTCCATCGTGTCTATGTACTCCTCGCTGGGTTCTTCAACAGGAGACAGCGTTATGTCTTGCATAGGATGACCATGCTTGCTCCCTTTAGCCTTGTGCTTTTTATCACAGCTAGCCTTTAACTGGGAGCCCAAGCTTGCAGGGTAATCAAGAGTGAAGTTTTTCAAATGGCTGATGTCAGAATCACACCACGTGTCGGAAAGCGCAGCCAGTTCCTCCATCTCCTCATCCGACACTGGCGAGAACTGGAACTCGTCAGAAGCACTGCTGTCGAATTCCTCAAGGATATCCACAGGCGCAAAAACGTTCTCTGTCGTCCCTACAAGCTTCACGTCCTCACTGTTACTGTGGCGAAGCGAGCCCTCGCGGTTCACTCCCTGCTTATTGGGCAACTTGCCGCTTTTGACCATTAAGCCATTTTTGTATGGACGCAGGATGGGATAAGCAGGTAGTCGTTCCTTATTTTCAGAGCTGCTGGTGTGTTTTACCATTCTATCGTATACAGGGAAATCATCATTAGGCTCAGAACTGGTTGCCACACCATTGAAATAAACCGCTTTCTCCCCAGGAAACTGCAGACCTTCATTACTTTTCAGGCTTAATTGTTCATTCTCTTCAAAATTGTACCGCAGCTTCTTTTTCCTTCTCCTATCTATTGTATCATACTCCTGAGGATACCTAGGGACATCTACAGATCTTGATTCCACACACACATTTTGGCACCACCTTGATCTTTCACAGTGATTGAAATTTTCCCTTTTAGAGAGAGTTTGCTTATTTTTTATGTTTGTTTCCTGCCAACTTCTATTTTTATGACTCTTTTCTAAGAATTCCTCTATTAGCAGTTTTCCTAGCTCTTCATAGTTACTCTCCTGTTCTTCTTCTCCATCTTCAGAGTTAAATGGAATGATCCTGACTTTTTCCTTTCTAGCTAGAGATCCTTGTCTAAGATAAGAAAGAAAAGAAGTGGGAGGGAAAGGAAGAGAAGCAAGAAAAAAATAGGAAGAGGAAAATAACAGTTTTAAAAAAAGCTCTAGAAAGGACAGAAAAAATAGCAATGAAAAAACATGCATTAAATAAAGGAAAATTAAAATCAGAAACATGCAGAGATAACAAAACTGAAAACCTGCCAATCTACCACCATTACACTTCAATCAAATAGTCAAAAAAAGCAGCATGGGTTGTGATATTCCACCAGTTACAGTTGCACAAAATTTAGCAATGCCTGTTTGAAGGAGAACAGCTTTTTGTGATCAACTGAGGGCACACAGCCTTGGCTGTACCAGCACTCTGCAGTTACTTTTTTAGGCATGCTGAAAAAAGTCCCTTATTACAGTAACAGGACTACTTTGAGATACAGTGCCCACGCACACCATTCCACTATGCAATGCATGCATTTCGGTCACTCCAGGCTGCAGACTTCGTTTTAGCAGTATTCATACAGCACAGAGGCACTTTGTTTCTCCCAAGGGTGGCTACTGCACACAAAGGCTCGGGAGTCATTTGGCTCCAGGGAAGTGGGGACAGGGGACAAAATGCAAACTGTGCACACTGGCAACAGGAGGATTTCCGGCTCCTCCTTCTTTGCTGGGAAGGCTCTAATGCCCTCACGGGGCTCCTACCAGCACAAAATAAAGATCCTCTGAGCTGTTACTGGTTCAGAAGGCAAAACAAGACATTGGCGATGGACATTAGCACACTGTAAGCCTCAGATGCTTTTCAGGATCTGTATCTTCCATTTATAATACACCTAAACAGACTCGGCAATCTATCCATGTCCATTGTGGGAGAACAGATTAAAGCAGCTAGTGTTTTGCTATCATCAGTCTGAAGCTTCCTAGAAACCCATGTAAATGACCCTTGGGGTGCTGGGATTAATTCTCAGCCTTTGATCTCAGAAGATAATCAGGAGGATTATCTCAATTGTTCAACAATGCAAAGACTAGTAGCAAGAATGCTCCCTCTTTATCTAAATCTCACAAGAAAAGCTCCTGCCAGCCTACATAAATATAAACAAGTAGAAAGTGGATGTAAAAAACAATCAAAACGCTTATCTGAAGATGCACTGCAGCTTTGTCTCACATCATTCATTGTTGAGAACTAAGGAGCATGAGGGCACGCATGTCCTGACCCCAAAAAACACAGGGGGAAGGGCAAAGTGTCCCTGCCCATGGCAGGAGGGTGGGACTCAGATGATCTTTAAGGTCCTTTCTAACCCAGACCATTCTGTGAGTCTATGGAAGGGCTCACGGGCATTGTATGGATACTGCTAACACAAGAGTCTTCACCTTCAGAGTTGCCTGGGGCACCACAATGGAGGATACTGATGGGGTAGCCCTGAAAGAGAAACACATCATTGCATTTTCACTACTGCTGGTTTAGTGCTTCAATTCCCCCAGTATTAGCTAACTTACACTAATTGGAAAGATACTCATTACTTTAAATGAGTTCTGTTGAACACAGTTTAGAACACCTACTACACTTCTTGCTTGTAATTTTAAGCCAGTAATTGAAATAATTTTCTTAAAAGCACTAATAAAGTTTAAAAGACTCCCAGGGCCACCATAGATAGTACCTGGATCAAGCCCTTCCAAATCTCGGCTGAAAGCAATGGGAGCTACATGAACGCCTGGAGAGCCATTAGCTGTAAATGCTGAACCAACAATTGACTAATTTAGGCACAAAGGAAATTACTTTTCTTTGTAATTGAGCTCCTCCCCACTATAAGTGTTTCCCTTGCTGTTCTACAAAGCATTCCTTCTACTGGAAATAAAGCCATGACAAGAAGTCCAACACCTGAGAGGAGGAAAAGATTACAACATCAGCCCAGCGTTAAACTACCACAGATCTGAAACAGAGCCAAGGCAAACAGCGAGTCGTCAGCCGAAATGTGTCACAAGGCCACTTCACAGCAGCAGCAGCAAGGAGGCAAGCAGGCAGGCTGCAAAGAGGTTAACCCACCTATCGGACAGATCTAGAGAGCGCCTGCTCTCTAGCGAGCACTGGCAGCTTGTCATTTGACTAGACTCAGACGTGGACTCTAGGTCAGTTCGGCCACTCACAGTGGAATCTATGCTATCGTATCGCCTTGGAAGTGAACGGAGCGAGAGCAGAGAGACACGGAGGACACATGGTTACACAAAATTGACATTGCAAAGAAAAGTTAGTGCTCAAAAAAAAAAATCCGAGGGGAAGATGTCTGCTATTCTGAAGCCAGACTGGCTGTTGGCAGCAAAACACACTCCAAGGACAAGTAAGAATAATGCTTGTTATCCTTGGGAGAGGGGGGAATAAAATACATGTACTTCTGTCAAAGGAAGACAATTACGTGTAAGAGCTGATACAGAGGATCAGATCTTCTCTAGCCAAACCCAAATGTTGTAAGACAAAACCCAAGGTGTTAGTGCAGCCAGTTTTTATTGAAGCATTTTGGTATAAACAGCTTTTTGCCCAATTCAAGACAGGTTCTAGCAGAACCTTGTCCAGTTCCTCTGGGTCTGGCCAGGACAGCCTCCTACAAGTTGTCTCCTCCTCAGCAACCACCAACTGCATCTACCAGAAACACCAATTTCATCAGGTGGCTGCCTGGTCCATGACACTTAGAGCAGCTAAGAGCAAGTCAAACATAAACTGGTTTTGCAACGCTCAACTACAACTGTGTTTTGAAAATACTTAAGATCTACCCACGTGCTTCTTTTCAGCCAGCTCTCATTAGAAATACCTTTCTGGCATGGAAAGGAATCCCACGTAACTTCTTTGGAAAGCTAATTTGCATTTTCTAAGTTTTATGATTAAATACATAGCAAAAAGTCTTGCTGGGGATGTGGAAAATGCATGTGGGAACAGGAATACTCAGAGGGAATCAATCAATCACCATCTAAGACTTGCAATCCTGGAGTGAAATTATTTCAGACCAGAGCAGGCTACACAGCTCATAGTTTTTAAGTAGACTATCAGTCCAGATCCTTTCACATCAATACCTTCATGAAATCAGAAAAAAAAAATAAAAACCAAACCTATTCCATCTTGGTATTCTTTAACAATTCAAATCAAGAGTGCTTCTTTGGAAGCTCTTAAAAACAAATTTATCCATTAGATACAGTTAAAAGTTCACACACCCCCTGCCTCCAAGGAAGATGAGCCATGGATGATTACCTGTACTGTCAACATCACCCCAAAAAGTCACGTAACTGCAAAAACACCGAAAAAACCAAACCTATTCCATCTTGGTATTCTTTAACAATTCAAATCAAGAGTGCTTCTTTGGAAGCTCTTAAAAACAAATTTATCCATTAGATACAGTTAAAAGTTCACACACCCCCTGCCTCCAAGGAAGATGAGCCATGGATGATTACCTGTACTGTCAACATCACCCCAAAAAGTCACGTAACTGCAAAAACACCGAACCACCATTAGCTTCCCCAGGCTGGGAGCCCAATACCGCTGTTCAGCTCGGCTCTTTTTTCATAAAGAAAAAGCTTCAGCTCATGTTCGCAGTGGTAAAATTGCTGGAGATGCTTCTGAGAGGTTCTCGGAAAGATCTCCAGCAATTTTACCACTGCAAACCAGCAGTACAGAATAGGACAGGAAAGTGAATAGCTTGCTTATATAAGGTATTTAAC
>NW_010182469.1:0-1986 GCF_000695765.1 Mesitornis unicolor | reverse complement strand
AAGAGCACTCAGAATGACATGGCACACTGCAGCAAATGCGTTTTCCTGGAACGCTTGCCTCTCCCACTTGAAATCTCAATAACTGTAACAACATTAAATGTTACCATTAAAGTTCAGCTTTTACCATTAAGGACTGTAAGACAAAAAGAGTAAAATTTAGCCCTAGTCACAAACCCATGGGGACAACCGAAGTCAGGTCCAGTCTTCACGAAACAAGAGCATTCTTACCAAGGAGGGTAAGGTAGAACAAATCAGTTACAACACACATAAAACACTGCATCTCTAACAGCGTTTAAGCAACTGCCTCTTCCTTCCACAGCAAAGGCAGAAGCAGCAGCATGGCCTGTTTTGCACACCTGCTCTTACCAAGCTGACCAGCACTGCCCAAGTTCTTCTACTTGGACTTAGCTCATCAACAGCCTTTCACTGAAATCATCCTTTATTTGAAACTGCAGGTTTTTTTAAATTTCTACACCTCCCAGCCCCACCAGCTCTAGTTCACAGCCACTGATCCTGGTAAGTTAATGCTGCAATGCTTAGTACTTAAAGAAGATAAAAGCAGTTGTGAAACTACTGATCTATGGTCACAGAGCTAATTTAGAGCAACTATCTTTCATACAACTCAAAAGAAATCAAAAGAGAACACACCATTCAACAGTGCTACATGATAACAGGGGGGAAAAAAACATCTAATTGAGTACAGACTTTCTTCTTGAATACGCTGTTTTGGCAGAGGTAATCAAAGAACAGGATCTAATCCATAACAGAAAATAAATAGAAATCCCAAGAAAGAAACTCCTAATGGGATAACTCTGCTAGAACATGGTTCACTGGCTTGGGAGGCACATCCACGCAACGGTACCAGAACAACCAATTACTCAGTGCTCTGGCCTTCAAAAGGTAAGGTGAAAGTACAACCAAGAATAAATGACCTCAGAGTTGAGCATATTTTTTAAAAATAATTCACTAAACTGCTAGATCTGGTGTAGCACACAGCTTTATGGTTTTTTCCTGGTTCACGGCAGAGTCCCAGCACTAACAAAACATGTAAAACCTTCCCATCAGAAGACTCTGAGAGCCCTCCTTCTCTAGCATGGAGCCTTCAGGGTCTGCTCTGGAAAATCAGTGGGAAGCACAGAGCTACCCAGAAGACAGCACTCACCTGATGGCCGCACGCTCCCGGTAATCCAGATCATAGCTCTGCAAGGAGTCAGCGCAGGACTCCCGCAAGACCCCTTGCTGCTGCAGGCGTGAGGGTGCAGCGAACTGGTGCACAGAGGCGTTGGGCTGCGCAGTCGTGTGGTACGGAGGAGGAATGCTGTTGCTTGTCTCACTGCGATAGTCACTGTCCCGGTCATCCACAGCACTGTCAGCATCTTCAAAGGCTAAGAAACAAAAGCAGTTAAGGGCACGGCTCTCAAATTGCCTTGCTGTGACAGCGAAGCCCACGTAGTTTTTAATGAATGACCAAAAAAAAACTCCAAAACCCTATTTCTGCTGTGCATGTATCTCCATCTCTTAGCTGGTTATAACCTCCAGTTCTCTCAAGTATGTACCAAGGAATTCCAGTGATCACCTCCATACCCTCCTTTCCTCCTTCCTATCATAGGATTTTACTTCTTTTCAGTAATTCCTAATAAGCAGATATTATTTAAAACAAACAAAAAACCAGCCTAGCACCTCAAATATCAGGTTCTTTGCTGCTGCCAAGATGAGCACTCATATGTTGGAAAACAAAACACTCCTTTATAGAGAGGATCTCTTTCCTGGAAACTTTTCAACCTTTAAGCTGTAATAGTATCTCTTCTTCTTTGCATCCTTAACCAGCACTCTTTGGTTCTGGATTTTTTTAGTGCCCTTTTTTTTGTGAAAGTATTAGTTAAGAGAAACTAATGAAAAGCACCCAACTCAGGAAGAAAATCAGAAGAATGTGGAGAGTAGCTCTGCCTATATACAATTCACACAGAATCACAGAATCACAGAACG
>NW_010182468.1:13239-14531 GCF_000695765.1 Mesitornis unicolor | reverse complement strand
GGCACAACATCTGCCATCCTCCAGTCAAGTCTGTTTGCTCCCAATACCAGTAATCCTGATCAAGAATAGACTCTATTGTTCATATTATTCTTCCACTTTATAGAAAATATTTTTGTAAAATCATATTCAGGAAATTAATAAATTTAAATTGGAATTTTAAAGGACACATGTCTACTGTCACCATATGTGTATGACAAAGTTGGAAACAGAGTAAAACAAGTCTCTAAAGTAATTTATTAGTATCTCATTAGTTTTGGAAGCTCTGTACACACAGAAGTTTGATTCACATATTCCACAACAGGATATGGCTATATATCATGTGCAATTTTTGTAAGTTCATTTCACCCAGTATAGTTGCAGGGAGGAAGACCAAAGGATACTTTCTCATTACATAGTTTAAGGTTTCTTCCCCAGTGTTCTAGGAAAATCCCAGTGAAAACAGAGTGAAAGTATAGGCAGTGCTTTGTACTATTTTTTCATCTATCAGCACATTATTATTTTATTTGAACTACTGTTTATCAATTGACTGGAGAAAAAAAGCACACTTCTCTATGACCAAATACTTTCTGAAGATCCCAGGAGCCAGAAAAGAGGTTTCAGCTTGGAAAACTAGGTCATCAGAGCAGCTACCAATGGAGGATGAAAAGTCATGGACTATTTGGCAGCTGTATATCCAAAGATCAAGAAATGCAGAAAACCTACAAAATAGGTACAACATGGAGGAACAAGTAGGAAACAATGAATAAGCTTCAATAAAGGAGGTCAAGTATAATGCAAAAAGTATTCTTGAAAAGATGATATAAAAAAGAAAAAACTGACAGTATAAATGAAAGAATTTAGTATGAATGAGGAAACGGAATAACATGAGGATACATGTATTCTCTTACATAGATTATTCCTGGATAAATATCTAATATAAGGTTTTAAAGGCAAAAATAATCTCATTTGAAGTGCATACACCACCACTGAACTGCCTTAAACTTTTACTGAAGCCTGCAACACTAGCCAGCATAAAGAGTAAACAACCAGTTGCAAAACCCCGTTTCCAAACAGGTGAAAAAAGCCATGAAGTGCTACCCCTAGACTTGGAAGAACCGTCTTGTTCTCAGACAATTAATCGAGTGTACTTTATCTCCCATTGATCTGAACACTGCAGTCCAGTCATTACAAGGTACCTGCATGTACCTGTGGTAGCACACACACACAAAAAAACCACAAACAAAAAACAACCAACACCTTTCCCTCCATTCCCAGAGAAATTTTAGCCGATGTGCTATACTAACAAAGTGTTC
>NW_010182468.1:6802-13208 GCF_000695765.1 Mesitornis unicolor | reverse complement strand
CCTGCTGCCACCAGCAGTTGCTTTAGTCAAAGTATAATTTATGGACTTAAAATCATCAAAGCAGCATATACTTCAATGCATTACTTCTCTTGATCAAACTCTTCCCCAGTGAACCATCTACACCATCTCCATAAGTGACAGAAAGTGCAACTCATTTGGTATCAGAATAAATTTAAACTTAAGTTTTCTTCACTTGTTTCTTCACAGGTTTCTAAAAAAGATGGGTGTCCATTCAACTCATGCCTTGCCCTCTCGACAGTACCTACTTTTTAATTTATAAAAAAAAAACAAACCAACTTTGTTTTATGTAAATAAAGCCTTATTTCCTTTAGCTTTGAGGGTAACTCAGATAACCATCAAAAGTGACTGATACACCATTACAGGGTTTTTTCTCTGGAGCTTTTTTGTGGTTTGAGTTTCTGCAGTTGTGTCACACTCAAAACTCAGTTGTTTGTTCTGCCACATTGAAAAACAATTAGAAATAGATGGCTCAAATTTGGATTCATTTAAATTCTAGATAGAATGTACTTAGGCAGGACTGTAGTTCTCTTCTTCTACAGTTTTCAAAGCAATTCCAGTAAAAGAGTTTACTCAATAAAAAGCAGTAACTTTACTCAATTTTTAGGGAAAATAAATATCAGATAAAACTTGCTTCAGAAAGTTGTCTCCATAAAATCAGGAAAGAATTTTCAAATTCTTTCAACGTATGCATCCAAGAATTTTGAATTTCAATATCATGTAGTTAGAAGAACCACTGTCAAACAGAAAAAAAGGCACTGGGAGACATTCCTGGAAGAAGAGCATAAGTTAGTTCTTACAGTTTTAAAGAATATATATTCAGAAAAAACTGCTTTAGATGTAGAAGTACAGAAAGGCTGATTCTCAAACATACTGTTTTACCAGTTCTAAAGCTTTTTCGGTCCAACACATTTCTAACAGTAAAGCTTAATAGTCGATTAGACATTTTCTGAAAATAGCTCACGTCTAAGGTCTTATCCATCATCAAAATCAATACTAAACCTAATTTAAGATAAGTGAGCAAAGGACAAGTGTTTCTCACTAATTTGTGCAGATATATCTGAAATTATTACAAGGCACAACCTTTTGATATCTGAAGATATGCCAGAAACAGTTCACTTTCCTCAACCCCCTGCCCTCAAAGCACTCTTCTCCACCCCTCCCCCCCCAAAAGAAAAAAGAGAACAGCTTACACATCGTGGAATACTGATGACTGTGATTCAAGTCCTTGTCTCCTTGTCTCTGAGAACCACAATCTGAATATTATTTGATACAATACGTATTCCTGAAAAAATCTGCCTTGAAAAATTCTACATTTTCTGGAAAAAAATGAGCCAACAACAAAAAACCACCACGCATGCCTGGAAAATTCTGAATTTAAGTTCTCTGCATTGCTTGTAAATCATAAAAAGAATAAAGCTATGAATCAAAGTATTCCCAATACTTGTATCCACCAGAACTCAAATTCTTGTCTGATTGTCAAGGTATATCTCACTCAGACAGCAGTTACTCGGAACTAGCAGGAGTTTCACCTAGTGGATCTTCAATGACCAACCAAAGCACCCATTCGTTTCTTACTTGAAATTGCTTAAGAACATAATATTAATGCTAGACTTTTCTGTACATATGTTTCTGCATAGATACGTGTATGTAAAATTAATGTTTAAAAAATCTTCTTTAAGTATGAATATATATACAATATAATATCTCTTCAATTAAAAATTGTACAAATATTTAAATAACCATATTTAATTTGAAAAATGCATCCTCCATATTAAGTATTATATGAAAAGGCTGACAACTCTTAAAAGTATACTCAAAGGGACAATGACTGTTTTAACAAACCACAACTAAACACTTGTTTTATTCAAACACTTCTTAAAATTTTGAACTTCCCAGGTGTGCCTCCACTTACAGGCATTCATAGTCAAGAAGTACTTAAACTGTTCTGAAAGAGCAGCAGTATCAAAACAGAGTTGTTAGGCCTTCCACAAGGTCGACTAGGGTAGAGATCAAAGACCCTCAGAACTCAAAGCTTTCTGAAATCACAAAATAAGAGTGCACGCAGCCACTTAATTTCAAGTGGTAACCTGGTCCACTACCAGCTTTGCAAAAATCAACTTCTTTGCTTCTAGTTCCCTGCACACTTATACAGTTCAAGGTGCCATCATTCTAACCAGGACATGTGACCCACTTTATAATCTGAAAAAAGAAACCACAATGTTTGTTGGTTTTTGTTTGGGTTTTTGTTGTTGTTTGTTGGGGTTTTTTTGTTTTGGTTTTGTTATTTTTGAATAGACCGTACCCACTGCTCAGTTTGCTCTTGCTATAGATGTCTTCATTGAAGATATTCTGACATTACATCAGAATCTAGGACCTATGCTGCCTGCTCCCTGGAGAATCTGTGTTTAACATCACATCTATCATTGCTACAAGGACAATTTTCCATACATGCAGTTGTGTTGCTATAATTTTATTGCAATTTGTGTTTAAGAAAGGATTTTAGACTTTTAAGAGATCACATAGTGGTCATGATTCACCTGTTCACTATCTGAAGGCTGCATAATGTTTCCTATATAAGAAGTTAGCTGTCTAGAAAAACTCAATGAGAAGCGTTTCCAAGAAGCTGACGTGCTCTCTATATCATAAGTTTCACAGAATCACAGAATCATTAAGGTTGGAAGAGACCTCTAAGATCATCAAGTCCAACTGTCAACCTAACACCACCATGCCCACTAAACCATGTCTTGAAGTGCCACATCCATGTGCTTCTTTAACAGCTCCAGAGATGGCGACTCCACCACCTGCCTGAGCAGCCTGTTCCAATGCTTGATCACTCTTTACATAAAGAAATTTTTCCTAATATCCAATTTAACCCTCCCCGGCACAACTTGAGGCCATCTCCTCTTGTCCTGTCGCTAGTTACGTGGAAGAAGAGACCAACACTCACCTCTCTACAAGCTCCTTTCAGGTAGTTGTAGGGAGCAATAAGGTCTTCCCTCAGTCTCCTCCAAACTAAACAATCCCAGCTCCCTCAGCTGCTCCTTGTAAGACTTGTTCTCCAGACCCTTCACCAACTTCATTGCTCTTTTCTGGACACACTCCAGTGCCTTAATGTCTTTCTTGTAGTGAGGGGCCCAAAACAGTATTCGAGGTGTGGCCTCACCAGTGCGATGTAACAAGGGAAGAATCACTTCCCTACGCCTGCTGGCCACACTACTTCTGATAGAAGCCATTTGTTTGAAGCTTATAATGGAGAGAACCATTATAAAGCTTCTTAAGTCTTTTTCCCAGTTCTCTGTAAATATCTCTGTGTTAAGTTACAGACTCAAAACCATATAATTCATGTTCCAGCACCAGTCCATCAACTGGAAATAACCACAAACTACTGGCTGTTAATGTATGGTTGAACAAGTCATTGAAAAACAGTTATAATTCAGTTCATGAACATCACAAGGACTCTGACACTCTGGAACCTGAAACTTTCTAAGCAGATTAAAAAACCTGTCTGCTCACTCTTTTCCCCATACCCCACACTTCACACAGACATGGAAAAATAATTATACACTTCTTGCCATTAATATTAAAAATGTACCATAGACTACTTAATCAGATTTAGATGCCAATTCAAAACTCATTGCAGTCAATTGGAATTTTTTCATGCCATCTTCTGTAGGTGCAAGACTAACAGACAATGTCACATGCTCATTTCTGGAGTTTCAGCATGACAGGAACTTCCACTGAAGCCAGTGATACATACAGAAAGAAACTCTGAAAGCTTAAACCCATCCAGGAAATTACTTCTTGGGTAATTATCTTTACTTTTATGCATAAGGGGGCTGCCAGCATCTGATCACTGTAGTCAGTTCAAGCTCTTTTACAGGTGCTAATCAGAGCAGATTCATCCTTACTTTTTATAGCATATTAAATCTTTGAAAGCTTCTTTACGGAGTGCTTCCTTGCAAAGGGCTTAGTACATTCAATTCCAGTTCATTCAGTAGAAACTGAATGGGCTTAGCAACCTTCAGGAGTCAGTAACTTCTTAGATTTTTAAAGCCAGAATAGACCCTTGTGACCACTTAGTCAGGCCTTCTGCATGCAATTTTACTGGAGTCCTGAGAGAGATACCTAGGATGCCAAGCAACTACTGGGAGAATGAGAAGCAGCTGCCCAAAGCAGACAACTGGGTTTGAAAAATAAAAGGTAGGACTGGGGTGGGTTTTTGTTCTGTTTTTCTCCAAAGTTTGCTGCCTATAAAATATTTTTAGTAATGGAGAAGGGAGGAGAGGTGTTGGTATTTGTTGGTGGGGTTTTTTGTTTGTTTTTTATTGGTTGGTTAGTGGTTTTTAAACACTGATTCCTCATGAAAATAGTACAAATAAAATACAATAACGTTTAACTGAATTATGGACAAAGACTGCTTAATGAAGGCGTATGATGAAGACTTGGAATTTACATTGTATTTCATGGGGGCCACTACTGAAGTAAGTGTTGGGGGTTTTTTGTAGCCATGATGTAAAAAATAAATAAATAAATAAATAAATAAATAAGTATTCACAGGGGAGAACAGTAGGGAAATATCAGCAAGCTGGTTTAACTACACTTAAAATGTTGCTGGAATACTAAAATTTTTGAGTGCGCTACTCAATATTAAGTACCTTGTCTGAAGGAAAAACTCAATTCAAAACCTACAAATCAATTCACTATCAAAGCATTTTTATTTATTAGCAACACTTAATCAGTAGTGCATGAATTATATGTTTGGGATCAATATCAGCAATACAACGCATAAACCACAGTATTAGTCAATCACAAAGTACTAACACACATCTACTAATTTCCTAAGCACCCTTCAATAACTTCTCCAAAAGCTGTAATACTGGCGCCCCAATGAATATTACATGCTGTTATTGGCACTCCCCCCGCCCACACACATCTCCTGTCGGAGCTGTGGTTGCTGCAGCTTTACACACATCTTTGCCACTCCCTGCGGCCTGCTAACCCACATGCTGGGGAGAAAGCCACCACAGCCACATATGCACACCCAGACGTGGGTTCCTGCTGCTGCACACTGCCCTGTCACTCCTCTAGCTGGATGCAGGCTGTTTGCAGTGTCCCACAGAGGGGATGCTCTTCCTGGCCTAAGTAGAGCTCATGCACCAGTGGGGCAATTTATGGCAGTGCCAATCCAGGCGTAAGCAGCTGCACCACCCACCCTTTTCTCAGTCCAAGGTCCCTCATAATTCCATGGTGCCTTCTTCTAAAAGCAGATGTCTTTGCTTCAAATGTATCTTTGTAATGGCCTGCTTGTTTATTAATCTGCTGGTTGTCAACTTTTTGAGCAGCATCACTGTCTGATCAGACGCCCTTTCACGCAGTTTGGGCTGTTCTTTGTAAACACACTCTCACACTCCCTCACACACAGACACACACCTGCTCCCCAGCCTACTCAGCCATTTGACCAAGAGGAAGAGGCACCACACTCACACACTTTATTACCATTCCAAGGTACTACATAAGACCAATAACTACATTGGTTTTATCTTTGTTCAGATTAAGTAATTTTTAACTTCTCTAGTGAGATTTACAAGTGTCACCTTGCTACAGAAGAAAACACTTTTTTAAAAAGTTCAATCATTTTCCCTCTGCTCCCTTAAGAATAACCTACAAGCTGCAAATATGCAAGAGAAATGCCCATAGACTGGTATCAAAATGCTATAAAATTTGCTATCTCAAACAGAATTGAAGCTAAAAAGGGCAGACTAAAGGGAATCAGTATTAATCTCATACCAAGGGAAGCAATCACCTACTGATTATGCATTCCAGTGACTACATCAAAGTAAGAGAGAGTCATATGGAATAGTCCAAGATTATTATTATTATTATTATTATTATTATTATTATTATTATTATTGGAATCTCACTGCAAGTATAAAACATTCAGATAATACAAAACAACAATAATTCATTCACCAGTAGCATTTTCAGATTGAAAGAGCTATATTTGAAAATAGAAGTTTGTTGTAAGGTATCAGGCTAAGTTAGATTCTGTGAACGTAGAAGGAGAGTGGAAGAAAAAGAAACTAAATAATATATACTGTAATAATATGAGCTCTGTACATATTGAAATAGCAATGAATCAAGATAATCAGACTTTTCCAATGACCTTTCCAATTGGATCTGTAAAAAATTCTGAGGCACAGAAATTGGTATAGTACACCACATCATCTTAAAATATGATATATGGCAGTACCACAAGCTGGTAAGCATCAATAATAACTGAAATAAGTTTTTGGATCTTCTACCCATTCATATTCTCAATGGTACAGCTGTAATCTGATATGAACACACTCTGGTCAATAACAGTACAAAACATGAATTTTCCCAG
>NW_010182468.1:0-6771 GCF_000695765.1 Mesitornis unicolor | reverse complement strand
AGCAGATTGCCTTCATCTTCACCTTCCTAATCTATTGAAATACTTTTTGTGACAATGAGAGAAAATGAAAACTATGTCATCTTTAGGTAGTGATGCATATTTTTAATGCTTAAACTTACAGAAGCTGTGTGTAATCACCAGTGCCAGTGAGTCATGATCTTTCAGCAAGACACATTTTTATTCTTCGTACAGAAGAAAATATGCAGAGGAACTGCAACTGAATTTTATGCAATCTCTGACAATAAAATGTGTTTGGGTTATTGCTATATGAATAAACCATTTCCCAGAGAAAGCAATGTAGTTTCTAAAACATATTGCACAAACTCACCAGCTAACACCCCAGAGGAAAACTGTCATTAAAAAAGCAATTTGATAAGTTTGATTCCAAGAATTCTACCAGAAGTGTATCACCTAAACAGAATTACTAAAGTCAGTTCTAGGATGCAAAGACTGAAATTAAAAAAAAAATCAATAGCACAATAGAAAACAAGAAAAAAAGATACTAAAAGAAGAAACACAGTACTCTAAAGTATTAGTGTTAGTAGATACGTATTTATATTTATCTTATAATGTACACATAAATATATATATTTCTTATTAGTCTGAAAAAGCATTTAAGCGTTTCATTGCCATCACTGCTTTCAAATCAACATGCTAAGTAGAGACCTGCATGCGGCATACCTCTTTGGTGTCAAATAGTAACAGTGGGCACTGACAGCCTACCCATCTTTGAAACAGAGCAACCGCGCTTCCTTTCACATATGGACAATTACCAATACAAACAGCTTCACTCCACCAGCTACTTCAGATGATGAGGCATCTAATTTTCGCAAGTCAGTCAGGTGGCTGGGAGGACCTTTCTTTATAGTCATATGCGTTACATCCTATGCTAAATCACAACAGTTTTATTTAAAGATGCACTGAATTTTTCAGATATTCTATACAGGTCTAGCTCCTATTCAGGTGAGATTAGCTTTCTTACAACACAAAAAGTAATCCTTCCTACTTCTTAATCATGGATGCATACAATCTTATTAATATAACTCAAAAGACCAGCACTGGGGATGGTACAAAGCCATGAATTAAGGTCACAATTAGAGACAAGCATTTCCAGTAATTAACTTTTTAATAAGAACATAATAAATAGACTTTAAAGGTTTCACAGGAGGAGCTTTGGTTTAGCCAATATTTTTTGTTCCATAATTTAACTACAATATTAAAACTCATTCTATTTTGTAAGAAAGTCTGACGTGAAGACTGTAGAAATAAATCTGGAGGTGTTCTGAGTGCCTTTCAGGAGTTTCATGGCTAAAAGTCCCTATGAAAAAAGTCACAGGTTTAAAAAAAAAAAAAAAAAAGTGTTCCTTTATGATTCTTATCGCATCACAAAACAAATTTGAGTCAAACTAAATATTCATCCAAGCCTAGTAATCCATCTCCAGTAGGGGCTAAATGAGCAGCTTAAGCAAATCAGGCACTATTCTATACTCGGATTTTCTGCAAATACATGAGGTCCAAAATTCACATTTTTAAAATAACTTTTTAGTACTACAAGGTTAAAAACACATTGCTAAGTTAATGCTACTATTTTTATTTCCACTTAACAAGCAATACCACAGACTGAATAGCGAAAAGGTATAAGTATGTTTTCACATTTCTCATCTTCAAAACTGTGCAATAAGGCACCATCATGTCTAAAATCATTATTTGCCAACAATACCTTGAAGGAGAATTTTTGATTAATTCTGTATCAGTCTTCCAACTTCCTTGATATAATCACTCAAAAAATAATTCTAGGAATAGAACTAAATTAGAAATTAAACCTCTACTGGCTATTATTTCTTTTGACCATTATATGCTCTCAACTATATCTTATTTTTCTCCTGAACAGCCCATGTTGTATATAAGACACCCAAGCAGCACTTCCTTTACCTTTCTTTTTGATTAACTTGCCATACAGTTATTCAGAAAAGCAAGCTAAGTATCAAGGCACAAAACAAATATATAACATAGACAGAAAGATAACTTATGGAGATTACAGGTGTACTCAGAATGGGAATACAACATGGCTTCACTAAGGGAAAATTGTGCTTGACAAATTTGGTGGTGCCAGAGCACTGGCCCAGGCTGCCCAGAGAGGTTGTGGTCTCCTTCTCTGGAGACATTCAAAACATGCCTGGACATGTTCCTGTGTGACCTGGTCTGGGTGATCCTGCTCTGGCAGGGCAGTTGGACTGGATGATCTTTCGAGGTCCCTTCCAACTCCTAACATTCTGTGAAACCTATTGAAGCCAGCCTCCCCTTCAGAATCACATCATAGCTTGTCAGTTGCATTACAAACTTTTTTTGTGTAATGTTGTGAAACTGCTGAGACACAAAGTGATCCTACACCTTTACTTAAGATAGCTGTCATTAGTGACTAATGCTCTTAGCAAGGAAATTAAACATGAGCAAGTGTTATGAGTATGAGAGGTGGTACAAGGAGTGACAGTGGAAGAGTGACAGACTGGGCTGTACAAGCATCTTGTGAAACTTCATGCATTTACGTCTGAGTGAAGAAACACTGGCATAAATCATACACTGTCAGCTCATCTGTAACAAACCTAGTTATCTGAATTAATGCTCTTAATATTCATCTGAATCTAAGGTAAATGTATTAAGACTTGAAGAGTCAGTATGATAGATTTATTTTATTTACAGGTTTCAGTTCAAGTTTTAGTGTAGAAAGTGGTAGAAGTGCTCCTACTTAAGTGTTACTCACAAGTATTAAGTGAATTGTAGTTGACATTGGTGTTATTTTATCTGGTGAACTCTACAAGCACACCATCTAAATGAAATAAATTAGCTTTTAACAGGAATTAATTTCATTGTAGAGAAGCGCAAAGTGGTATGTCCACAGAGACAAAAGACCCATGAAACCAGGTATTCTTAAGAGAAAGCTGTTGAGGCAACAATTGTCAAAAACCCCAATTGTCAATAATTTTAAAATCCTGAAAGACCCCACTACTCTATTTATCTTTTAAAGTGAGGCTAACATTATTATATTTACTGCAATACTGCAGACTTGCTTTCCCTTTGTCCCACTCAAGTTCTATTTTAACTGACATTCACCACCATTTAACAGAGCATTCAGTTTTTGGGAATGCTCTGCTTAATGAATTCTGAGCTGTATGAAGTGTGAAGACTCCACCTGTACCGCCTGACTTTTAGCATCCTAAAGCCTTTCACGCTGGATGGTAACATGTTTGTGTTTGTAATTAAGTAACTAAAAAAGAACAAACTAAAAAAAGCTACTGCCTACCTTGCTTAGTGCATTATATACTTTAAGACAGATTCTTAAGTAACAATTATGTAATTAAAATGAATCTGTTTTATAATCACAAAAACAGTAAGATATGTTTTCTTTATTCTGCATACATGAACACTTTTCTCCCCAAAAATGAATCCAAACCACCACTTGCTGTCCTTACAGACTGCATTAGCCATGGCTATAGCACAGAAACATAGAATCTTAGAATACCAGGTTGGAAGGGACCACAAGGATTATCTAAATCCAACCTTTCAATGTAAAAGTATAGATTAAATGAGATGAGTCAGGACTCCTAAAACTGGCCAGTGTAGGGGAATTTACCACTTCCCCTGGGAGATTGTTCAAATGCCTGATCTCATGGTAAAAAAATTTCTTCTGGAGTTCAATCAGAATCTCCCCAGAAGCAACTTGTGTCCATTACCCCTTGTCTTTTCCATGTGACTCCTTGTGAAAAGGGAGTCTCCATCTTCTTGGTAGCCACCCTTTATGTGCTGGTACATGGTGATAAGGTCCCCCCTAAGCCCTCTCTTCCCAGTGCTGAACAGGCCCAGTTTTCTCAGCCTTTCTTGATACCGCAGGTCTTCCAGTCCTCTGACCATCCTCGTGGCCCTTCTCTAGACCCTTTCCAACCTGTCCACATCTTTTTTGTTTAGCGACATAAAGCACAGAAATAAAGAAATAAATAAAGAATTACAGGAAAAAATTGTTCTTCCAACTATTTAGTCTTTTTAACCTAAGAGGAATGCATAGGCATCTAATCATAAACAGAATCTTTATCCCACATTTGCAGATTTTTGTTCCTTTTGCTTCTTGTTTTAAACATTACGCATTCAAAGAAAGCCACAAGCACTTTTTCTACTAATTGAGCTTATCACCAACACAGGCAGAGTCTCTCCTTTCTCCTCTCCAATTTTTGTCTAATTTTTCCTTTGATTGCACTAGTATTGATGCAATGGCAAATAAAAAAAGTAGTGCATCAGAGTTGGCAATGAAAACTCATAGCTTAGAAAATTACACTGTGGGCACTTGAGCACTAACAATTGTGAGGATGAAATGAGAGCCCTGTCCTCTTCACTGCATGTTCACAGTCCATCAAATCCCAGAAAACTTCTCCCCTTACATTTTCCGTAGCCTTTATTCCTTTCCAAAAGGCTTTCTTACTAGTAAAGGTTGTTCTACAGCTCTAGCATCAATGTTATATTTCAATGATTATAAAACACGAGTGTTCCTAACATGATTTCTGTTTTCACTCTATAGTATTAAAAAAAAACCAAACCAGAACTGATAGGAGACTGACGTAACAGCTTTGCATATATGTAAAGTCAAACAGTTTCTATAACTTATGAAAATGTATCTGGATATAAAATTCGCCATGTCAGTCACTAATAATATGAAGCAATGTTACAGAAATATGCCACATCAAAACCTGCTGCTAACAGGATACACGGCAATGAATACAATCAGGGTCTCTTTGCCACTTCTACATTAACATTTATGTCAAAATTTTCTCACCTTCAATGACTCTCAGTTCTGTACCAGACAGCATTAATTTGTTGCTCCTAATGTGTTTCCGTTAATTTCTGAGCTGAAGAAATGTCCTAATGATCTTTAAGAGTAGGGATTCCATGTCTAGAAGTGGGGCTGGCATGTTGAACAGTCTTGTGAGAAGGAAAGTATGGAAGAAGTCTTTGCCAAACTTAAAGGCATCCAGATGTAAGACAACCTGAGACCATCACATTTCCCTGTATAAAAACCTACCACACCTCAATGCAATTTCCATCCTCCTCATCTGTCATTCTCACACTGGCTTCTCTTTCCTCATTCCATTTCAAAGCCAAGTCCTGCAATGTCTCCCAGTTTTCCCCACACTCGGTTCAACTCAAGTCTTCCCATGCTGCTCTACCTCTAAAACAGCCAATGCAAGTCCAGACTGATTGGTCTTTAGACTATGGGTCAAGTCTGTGGGTGACAACTTTTTCCTTCCTCACATACCCCCTTATTTGTTATGTTTAAACTCTGAAATATAATTAGCTTCAATGGTAAACTAAGAGTACAAACAGATCAAAAATGAGAACTGGTGAAATCAGTGTTTTCAGAGAACTGTTAAATTGCACATGGACATTATACCACAGTAATTTCACAAATAATATATAACATTAATGTGTGAACTCAGCAGAGGCATTGAGCTGTTATTTTTTCCTTTCCTGAATCGGAAAAATAGTAAATACATTTAATTTTGTGTGTTAGTTAATGCACATATGATTCATGATACAAAATTATTTTCCAAATAAAAAAATCAATTATGAGTTTTGCAACTTGTGCACTGAATGAAAAAGGGAGGGAAAAAAGGACATTTCATGCCAAATACTTCCCAAAGCCTAAAGAAGCCAATACCAAATCTCACTGAAGCCAGAAGAATTTTCTATACTTTTTCTAATAGAACTTTAGGATATTGTGCTGCATGACAACACACAACTTGGGTATTTCTTGTTATATTTCTGTATAAGGCTGTTTCCAGATAACGCATCCAATTAACCTCTCCCAAGTTGTTGTTTTTGCTGTGGGTTTTGTTTTGTTCAAAGACTTGCAAGTCACGAAGATGTAAACCTTAGGGAAAAAGAAAGGTATCCTCAAACACAGTGCTACAGGCATTAACCTATTGCTCACTTTTCATTCATTTCCCATAGTAAGAAATACAGCCTCCAACTCTATGTAATCAGTTAGCCAGATTTAATTTATGTATCAGTGGGAAGTACTAGAAGAGCTTAAAATAAACATTTGAAGTTTCCAAAATATTCTAAGCTAATATCTTAAAGCTGCAGATAATTGATGAAATAGAGAGTGCACCAGCAAACATATAACTTCATACGTTGAGACACATTAGTTTTAAATAAAAACACTTTACAGTGATGAAATAATTTAGAGTGCAGCAGCACTATTCAGGTTTTTTTTTTTACTTTACTTTGAAATTACAAAGGAGCAATGAAGGAAAGTCCACTCATTCACAAGAACTGAGGCCACAATTTTAACTCTCAGGATGCTGATGGGATCACTGTTTTCATCAGTCTAAATGTAGTACTAAAGCTCAAGAAAAAGCTGAAATTTTAACATCTGAAGCATTTAAATCCCTTGGTTTCAGGTTTCACCCAACTTTTAGCCTCCCTGCCTCCATTTTAAGGCTCAGGGCAAGCCCCAGGAACAGGATTTTCTCTCTTTTGTCCCCTACCCTCCCAGGGGAGGATTAAAAAAAAGGGAACAGAGAAAAAGATGTTTCACACAAGGTTGGAAGTTAAGACTGCAACAAGTTTAATGAAAAACAACAGGGGAAAGGAAAAAGGGAATTAATAAGGGACAAAGGATATTTAACTATATACAAAACCCGATCCCAGTAGTCCCAAGTGGAAGTGTCTGAGCAGTGCCTCGTGTCTGCTGTGACCACTGTGACTCGTCACCAAGGACTG